>NC_046155.1:124126248-124426248 GCF_011064425.1 Rattus rattus
CCAGGGCCCAGAGATGCGTGCCGCTGTGTTGGTCCTTACGTAAAGTCCTGTTATAAGATGCTACAGAGACTGGCTGATGGGCCACACCCACCCAGGTCTTGGCACACTAAGTCCAGTGGGTAGGAGTGAACAAATCCCAGAGGCTGGTTTGAGTGCACATGAAATTCTTCCCACTTGTGAAGAGGGGGCAGAGCCCCTCCCTCTCCCCAATCCACCATTCTGTTGGCAGGAGGTTGTATTATGCAAACTCTTGCCTGGAGCTCTGCAGAGATTCCTATTAAAATTCTATTTCCTATTTAAGGACACTTCTGTGTGAGTATTGATCACTGGACCAGGGCCATTTCAGTGCTGAAGAGACTTCCAAGTGCACCCGGCTGTCCTTCCCCAAAGCGAATACGCACATTTGAAGAAAGTCTTTGGCTGTGGCAGTTTTAATTTTGGGCGTAAAGCTCAGTTACTTGGAAGGAGAAAACCATGGAGGCTCAGCATCCATGAAGAATTTAAGGCCAAAATCAAATCAAATCAAATCAAATGTGCACAAGTTAATCTTAAACACTTGATGGTATGCAAATTCTCACCCCTGTTCATGTAAATCACTATAATGAGAATTGGTTTCAAACAGCCAGATGAGAGTATCGTTTCTCCATTTACTTCCTAAACTAAGGGTGTGAAATACAGGTCCTTGCATGACTTTCCCAGGCCGTCTTTGGGGTGGCTGGATGGCTGTAGGGTGGGGAGAGAGGAGGGGAATGATGAGAGAGGGACATCTAGGCTTGATGGTCTGCTTATGGCTGAGGCTTTGTCTGCAAGGCTTCAGTTTAATCCTTCTCTGGCTGAGACATCATGGCAAGTACTCATGGTATGGTGGCAGGCTGAGGCTCCGTGTTGGAGGGTGGCAGCTCTTCGCTGGCTGGCCTTTACTGGTCACCTCCAGCTTCTTGGATGGATCTTTCCAACTTGGCTGCTTTCTTTTAGACAGCAAGGACAGTTTCTACAGTGGTGTTGACAATAGGGTAGGGTCTAATACAAAGTAGTGTATGCAGTCACTCATTGACATGTTTCGTTAGCTAGAGGCAGGTCCTTTTCCACACTCAAGATGTTATGTGTAGTTATGCATAGATGTGAAGACTTCGAAGTGGAGCGTGGGAAGCTGTCTATTATACTCTCTCTCTCTGTCTCTGTCTCTGTCTCTGTCTCTCTCTCTCTCTCTCTCTCTGTGTGTGTGTGTGTGTGTGTGTGTGTGTGTGTGTGTGTGTGTGTGTGCATCGTTACGCATTTGGAAATCAGAGAGAACAAGCGGGTTTGTTTTCTTCAGGTGCTTTTGTCCATTTCCTTGTTGTGACAAAGTTTATGACTAGGTTCTGGGGTTAAGATGGTTACCCAGTAAGCTCTCTTTGGATCTGTCTGTTTGCCTACTCAGTACTGGGATTATATACACACACACACATACATGCTACCATGCTGAGCTTTTTCCCCAAGGGTCAAACAAGTCATCCTGCTTGCATAGCAAGTAGTTTTCTACTTTACCTGTCACCCCAGCCCCATCACACCATTTCATTTGCACCAGAGTAACCCTTGTTAAGCAATGTCAGCTCTAATGTGGCGCCTTTTGTTAGCTATGTTGATAGAAGAGAGATTTTAATTTCAAATGCTTCTCTGATGTTATTCTTAATCACATTTAGTTGTATGGATGGATCATCATTGTTCAAGACTCACACTAGATCATCTTTTGTTTGTTGAGAAAGGACTAGGGTGGGGGTAGAGAGTAGAAATCCTCCTTGAATTGTGTGTGTGGCACAGACTAAGCAGGGAGTGAATAATCCTGTTCCTTTCTTAGATCTTGGCCTTGGATAGAATCAGGTTGTTTGTTAGTGTGGGGGTTTTGATTCTGACAAACAGAGTTGATACTGTAAAGACAGACAACTCTGTTTTAGTTGTCATACTGTAGAAAGGAAATCCAGAAAGACAGATATGGTTGGTCCCCAAGTCATCATGGGCTTCCCAAGACAGCTCTAGCAGAAGTTTTAATCAATTGTTTAATTAGTAGAGCATCAGAGTCACGTGGAGAATGAAATTTTCACCTTGACCATTAGATGCCAGTCTGATGCTTGAGGATGGTAGCTACCTACATTGCTTGGGCGTTTGTCTGTGCTTGACCTGGAGATACACGTTTTTAATGCATTGCTCATTTACATCCGTACAACCCTTTCTACTATGCTTGCTTCAGTCCTGAGAAAGTGAGGCATAGAGAATGTATATAACTTGTTAAGCTATGCAACTAGAACCAGAAGTGCCTGGAAATGAACTGTGGTTGTGATCCTAGAGATCTTATTCTTGGCTGCTAGGCTATAAACCCACTCATACTTCCTGCTATAGAACAGTGATTAATACATGTATGTGGGGCGAATGATGGAATGGGCCTGCCACAAGACAAAATATGGCCTTAGCCTCATAGCTCTTTCCCATTGAATCCATGTCTCTGTCCAGACTGGTGTTGGGTTCCTGTTTTCCTGGCTAGCAATCTCTCAGCCTTTGCTGAGGAAGGAGGAAGCATCTGAATGGATGGCCCTGATGGCTGATATCTCTATTTCTCCTCCATTGCACTCTGGGCAGCCTGGCCTGAGAAGCCCTTGTTTCCAACTTGTTTGTGATCTGATACTTCATCTTGGGGGCACAGAAGCTGTGAGCCCCTGGGCTGGCTAAGCTGCAAGATCTGATGGACATTCCACAGCTGTCAGCACTGTAGGCCTGGCTCCTGATGAGACTGGCGTGGAGGGAGGTTTTCCTTGGCTTTCCTTGAAGAAGTCTGTCAGGTGTCCATGAAGTCCTGAGTAGATGCTGAGTAGAGCTGGCCTTCTGCCTCACAGGGCCAAGGGTATGGTAACCTTTGAGCTGCCACTTGCTGACAAGGCTGTGAACATTGGTATATATACTACCCGGCCCAGAGGAGGGACTTCCAACTTTTCATGGGCGGCCACTGGAAATCGATATATGTGTCTAGGGCTAGGCTAGGCATTATGAACACAGGGGCTCCAATGGCATTTAAAAGACTTAGGGTCTAGTGATAGATTATCCACACTGGCAAGGTATTATAACATATAATTACTTCCTTGTTATTTGTATGTGCTCTGGCGACATATAAAAAGGAGCATTCACCTCTTCCATTTAATACAGTGATAGAAAGCATGGCTTAGTCAGGGATAAAATCAGTTCATCCCCCCTGCATGGTAGCATCATAAAGTAGCGTAAAAATAGCAATGGCCATGTACTAGGTGTTCAGTGATATGGTTGCGGTGGAGATGGCAATGTTGCCTCTGCTCCCTCGCTGTTAAATTCCGAGTTTGTTTTCTTCTCAAAGGGCAAAGTCCTCAGTGTCAGTCCTCTCTTAACCCCTTCAGGCGAGCGTTCCTTTCAGCTCCTCATAATGACCTTTAGCCCCATAAGATCACCCTAGAAAGGCTGAGCATGTTTGTCTTACAACTATGCATATGCCTTGTTTTGGTCACAGAAGGTCATCCCAGAGGTGCCCAGAAGCGACCAGAGTGCCAAGTGCTTCTCCTTGTTGGGAAGGAAAAGGGATATTGTGGCACTTCCTCGACATAGTACCCTCTGAGTGTGAAGAGTCCTGGACAGCACTGTTGAGAAAATTTCTATCCATTCATCATCTTCCATGAATCCCTTCCATGTGCAGAACTGAGTCCGTCTCAGTGTTCTGCATTTGTTCTTTCAACTGAACATAGGTTGAAAAACTTTCAAAAATTATGTTTATATTGAGCATGTATGACTCTTCATTTCATCACCCTCTAAACAACACACAGTAATGATTTCTCTTGTGTTAGCAGATACACGTAATCCAGATCTGATTTAAAGTGTGTGTGAAAATGTGCACAAGGCACACTGCACACCAGGTCTTGAGCATCAATGGTTTGGAACCTGCAGAGCGTCCTGGAAAACTTCCTCTGTCCACAACTCTTAATCCTCTCATCAGTTATTTGAGATAGGTTTTATTGACCCCATAGTAGTAGCAATAGCATGAGCAACACCCACATTTATCAAGCACCGTGCTGAGAACATGGTGGGCATTTCTCCCAAGAGTTCTTTCAGACACTTGTGAGTTAGGCACTGTTACCCTCCCATTTAAAAGATGAGAACTTGATATCTTTCTTAAAGTTATACAACAAGTGGACAAGAAATAAGGGTTCAAACACAGACAATCTGTATTTAGAGAAGAGAGGTTAGCCCAGAGGGAACTCTGGCTTCATCCTTGTCTTCCACAGAAGAGACCTGCATCCATGAGCACTGAAGTCACCATTGGAATCATCTGTACTCCTGACTTCACTTGGGTATCTTCTCCTGTGACCTGTGCTGTCCAGTAGTCCCAGGAAAGCAAACTCTGTTTGCCATTTGAGAGTTCAAATCCACTGAGGATTTTCCTGCTTGAGGCTTCTACACATTCAGCCTTTCTGATCAATAAAAACCTGGAAAGAATTTTGGGGAGGTGTCTACCTTAGAGGGCTTGTACAAAGACCAAATTAGATAGCATGCATAGATAACACTCTTGCAAACAGATTTCATTTTAACTGTCTCCTCCATTCACAGTAGGATTGGGATCTTGACTGGTCTCCCTCCGCCAAACTCATGTTATAGGCTTGATCTATAAAGTAGCCATGTTTATAGGTGAGGCCTTTGAGAGGTGATTATTTCTTGAGGATTCTGGCATCAAGAGGTGGGACCTAGTTACAAGTAGGTCACTGATGTCTTTATGCATTATTTTCATTATTTTTTTTACTTTATGTATATGGATGTTTTTGTCTGAATGGATGTCTCTGTGCTACATGCATGCAGTGCCTAAGGAGGACAAAAGACAGTACCAGATTCTATGGTGACTGGAATTTCAGATAGTTGTACCCCTCCATGTGGGTGTTATTAATTGAACCCTGATCCTATGGAAAAGCAGCTAGTGTGCTTGAACATTAAACCATCTTTCCAGGTCTGATGACAACCTTTTGGAAGGCATATTTTGTCCCTAACCTCCTCCTTCTCCCTACCTCCTCCTTGGCTTCCATGAGGAATGTGGCTTTGTTTAACTACCCACTCACTGCCACAATGTGATGTTCTATTCTGCCCCAGGCTCATAAGGGTAGGGTCAAGAGATGCACCGAAACGTACCTTTCTTCTTCATAAGTTGACTATTTCAGGAATTTTGTCACAGTGGCACAAAGCTGAATGATATTTCTGCCTCACAACCAGAAACTTCACTCATAAAGAAAAGGTGGAGGAAGGCTTTTGAGGGGCAAGATGGACAGTTAGTCAACTCTGATACACTTTTCAAGGCAGCCTTATGATGGCTGGTGAAAGCCAAGGAGCATGGGTATGTCAATATGCCCACAAGGTGCATCTGAGCAAGAGAGATGTTGGGTATCATTTGAGTGAGATTTAGTCACTGTTAAACTATGGACAAAATTGTATGTTAAGTACCAGGGAACTCAGAGTAATATGAGATTTAAAAATATTCAGCTGTTAACCACCCTCCCTGCTTATTTGTTTGTTTGTTTGTTGTTTATTTATTTTTTACTGTGAGTGGGTACTCTGTAATCATTGTTCATTCAATATTCTCTTTCCCACTGACTTCTTTCTAATACTTCATTTTTATATATTTTGTGTGTGTGTGTGTTCATGTGAGTGTATGTGTGTATTTGTGTGTACATGTGCAAGCAGGCACACATGCACTCATATGTATGTATATGTTTGGCCAGAGGACAACTTGCAGGGTTCTGTTCTCCTTTACCACATGAGTCTTGAGGATCAAGTTCAGGCTGTAAGGCTTTGTGGCAAGTGTCTTTACCCACTTGACCATTTTACTAGCCCTCATTTCTAATATTTAATATTCAACATAAGAATTAATATCTCAGAAAAATATACATTGTTGTGGAGATTATAGGTTGAGATGAAACCCATACAAATTTCAAGAATTCATTGAAGTTGTACCGAAATTTCCTCTACGGGAAGTTGCTTAGAGACCAGACAAAAATGGAGACCTCATTCCATTTGTCACATCTTGGTTGTGTGGCCACCTCACTAAACTGATTGTGGAACTTTGGTCACTCTGCCTTGGAATGACCCTTGCTATCTTTTCAACAGATGTCTTCCAGGCTGTGCTAGGCATTGTTGTTGTTGGGAAGTAGTCTTCTGAGGAATGTGTGGAAAGGGTCAATTCACTTCTTTCTAGTGGGCTTTCCCCACTGGCCTTGCTTCTAGCCATTACTGCTCGCTCCTCTGTATACCTTTGCTGCATTTTCATGGGTACTGATGTGTCTCAGTCTTGAACAGTGATTCTCAACCTGTAGGTCATGACCCCTTTTGTGGGGGTGGTAAAATGACCCTTTCACAGGAGTTGTCTAAAACCATGAGAAACAGATATTTCCAGTACAATTTGTAACAGTAGCAAAATTACAGTTACCAAGTAGTAACAAAAATAATTTTATTGGTGTGGGTTACCACTGCACAAGGAACTCTATTTTAAAGGGTTGCAGCTTTAAGAACACTGAGAAACACTGAACTAGAAGCAGGGCACATTTGAGCAGCTGGGGACTCTCCTGTCAGAGTTAGAATAATCCTTCTGCTGCTGTCCTGAATGATAACAGCCGGTTTTTCTGATACACCTTCTCAATGCTGGGTACCACACTGGTCCTCTCCAGATAAGATCTCCATTCAGCCTCTCTTCTTCTTGATAACAGATACAACATTTATCCCCTTTTCAAATGTGATGATTTTGGATTGCAGTAGCACATTGGAAATAATAGGGCCGTGCTGACAACCTGGTCTCACCTCTGGCTAACCAATAAGTCTTTTCCACATTCAATACCAGTTCACCAGTTGTTCAACTTTAGTTTTACACCGCTAGTGTTGAGGGCCCAGGAGAGGAGCTGGCACCTGACTCTGATCTGTTTTATCCTGTAGACCTGGTTCATCACTCAAGGCTGCTGACATCTTTCTGGAGCCCAACTGTGTCATCGGATGTATTTCTACCTTTCTCAACTGGTGTCATCAGAAAACTGACAAGCATATAACATTTATTTTCATGAAAATCATTGATATAAATATTGAATAAAAACATCATGGGATTCTGATGATGTTAGGAAACACACTCTACCCTAGTGAAATTTACTAATTACCACTCTTTGAGCATTAGCATGCTGCCAGCTATTGAATTATGCAGGCCCATACTTAATTGTCCATTTTATTAACAAGATACAAGAGTCTAAAGCCTGATATCGTGGGACAGGAAAGCATGTCTTCAGTGAGGGATTTATTTTGTCCAAATAAAGTTTTGACCCCATTTCCAGCTCCTAGGAGATAAGCTCTGAGCTCTGGGAATGTTCTGTCTATAAGAAGGTCTGTTTACCTGGGATCCGGTGCCAGGCCAGACTGTTTATGCAAACAGTAGGATTTATGCTAGCGCCTTAGCCTGAAAAGTATCAACGATTTTGCAATTGTTGGAGGCTAAGTGTCTTAGTTAGTGTTTCTATTGTTGCAAAGAGACACTATGACCATGGCAACTCTGAGAAAAGAAAGCATTTCATTGAGGCTGGCTTACAGTTTCAGGGGTTTAGTCCATTCTTGTTATAGTGGGAAGCAGGACAGTGTGCAGGCAGACATGGTGCTGGAGAAGAAGCTGAGACACCTGGATCAGCAGGCATCAGGAAGTGAATGGGGCCCACTTCCTCCAACAAGGCCCCGTCTTCTAATAGTGTCACACCCTATGATCTTCTGGGGGCCAATTTTTCATTCAATTCACCATACCACACATTATATGATCAATGCCAAGGAAAACCATATACCCTGAGTCGTGGAAAAAGTTTCCTTGGTTAGCCTCTCTCTCTCTCTCTCCCCCTTTTCTCTCTCTCTCTCTCCCTCTCTCTCTCTCTCTCTCTCTCTCTCTCTGTGTGTGTGTGTGTGTGTGTGTGTGTGTATGTTTTGCACATGTTGCTATAGGGAGACATGTTGACTGCATGCCTCGCTGATAGACACTGCCAGCTCAAACCTGCTCACCACTCTTTTTGGACTCTTATCCTTGATCTTCCTTGTTCAAATGTCCTCGTGAGTCCTTCAAGTCCGTGACCGCAGAGTTTTTGAATCAGTAGGTGGTCTTAGGGACTGCGCCTTGTCTTCTTTGGATCCAGAATGTAGTTCTTTCTGGGCTTCTTCTAGAATCTTCCTTAACTTCCTTCAGAAGTCAGGCAAGCAGGCAGTCTCCTCAGAGGCTCTTGCAGAAGGGAGGCAAGGTCCTCCTCTTTACAGCTGCTCCACATGTTTTAATGGCACCCATTTCACTCTACTTCTGGGTAAGATACCATGTCCAGGAGGATTCCAGGCTCTAGCTTAGCTCCTGTCCTTAGGAAAATCCATACTCAGCTGCAGAAAAACATATTACCCCACTATTAGGCATTTACACTTTAGCCTAAATGGATGCCCCCCATCTGGTCTTTAAAAATTCACAAAAAAATGCTCCCTTCCCTTCTCTCCTTTCCCCTCCCCTTCTCTCCCCCCATTTTTTAACCTTTCCCCACAAATAAGACTGACTTTGATCTCACAATGTAGCTTAGGCTGGCCTTGAATGTATGATCCTCTTCCTTCCTTAGCTGAGAGTATAAAAGTGTACCTGGATAGTTGGCAGATGTCATGGAAATTTCTTAGGGGCAAGACCTACAAGAATTCACCCTTGAATTTAGACTTTGCCCACGACTGACCTCTGACTCAGAGCTGACACTCAGGCCAAGTAAGACCTGCACACTTAAACACTTCTTCAGTTGGGCTACAGGTCACTTAGGCAGCCACAAGCTGGATATCTGGATGCTCTTGAGAGTTCCCGGCTCTGCAGAAAGTGTCATTTGGTAGGTGGGACCTTCCCCTGTTATCCCCCACTTGCTCCCCCCTTCTCTTCTGGCAAAGTCTTTTTGGTCTCTGTTGCTGTAAAGAAGGGCTTGCCACAGGAAGTCAAATTAGTGTTCACACTTTCCTGCAAGCTTGGCTGTTTGCGGCCAGAGGTGAGCTCCTAAACTCTATGCTCTTGACTTCCTTCATATCTCTTTCCCCAATTTCCTCTTCTGTAAAAACAATGGTAATTATAATAAAACTTACCTCTCTACAGTCACAGTGAAAATGACAGGGTTATATAAAGGACGCGGTCCATAAAATAATGTCCAGGGTAGTTATTTTTCTTTTCTGCTGGAGCTTCTATCCCTAAGCCTGGGACCTCAGGGAGCCCTGGGCTTGTGTGCCCTGAGCAGCCACAGTTGTGCAAGCACTCTTGGGTCTCCTGTTACAATCAGGGGCCGGCAACAGACCAAAATAAGTGTGTGCGTGGGGGTGGGGACAGGCAGGGAACCTCTGTAGGGAGTCTGACCAGGTCAGCTGGGAATGCTTGTCAACTATCCAGGGTGGCTTTTCCTCTAGTCTCCTGTATGGGTCTGGAGGTGGGTGAGTGACTCATGAGGGTGCCCTCCCCACCCCTACATCCAAATGGTCAGCCCTTCCCAGAGCCAGGGCTCACCTAATCCCCACAGTGGGAGTCAGGGGGTATCCACTCCTGTGCTGAAGGCTAAGGTTGCAGAGTGGTAACTTCACACTCTGCAGCATGTGTAGCTGAGGCCTCTGCAGAGCAGTCTCCTGCAAGGCAGGCAGCGAGGTCATCTTGGCAGGCGTCATCTCTCTAGCCAGGATCCAGCCTCAGGCAGTGGTGCCCCGGGACCTGAGCAGAGATGGCTGAACAAGAAGGCAGTGGCCTGCAGGTGCTGCTGCACACGCTTCAGGTAGGAAATGCACAAGCCAGTGTGGGCTTTGCCTTTGCCCAGCTGTCCTGGGATGCTGCATGAACACTCAGTCCTCTCTGGCAGCCAGTAGCCTGGTTTGCTAAGCAAGCAGTAGCATAGGCACCAGCTCTCACCTTGAAGCTGCCCCAAGTGATGCTAAGGTGTTTAAATATTAAACACAACAATGCTGATGACTGTTCTGCTTAAATTATTGAACCTGGTGGGATCAAAGGCTCTGGCTAAAAGATACAGATTTGCTAGATATGGGAAACGAGAGGGAGGGAGGGGAGAGGAGGGGGAGGAGGGAGGAGGGAGGGAGGAGGAGGGAGAGAGAGAGAGAGAGAGAGAGAGAGAGAGAGAGAGATATCTGTCTGGCAAATGAAGGATGTGTAGTAAAGCTATTGAACGAGGCTAAAAACCTTGATAGGGGCTTGGAGAACTGTGTGGGAGGAATGGGTAGCTAGGGAGAGAACTTCTCCTGCTAAATGGTTCCTTCAATAAGCTTCCAAATTGCATTCTGCATCAGACTGGGCCAGGATGCTAACTCTGTATATTCTCAGGTTAGATGTGGCCAGAAGTCATCGGAACCAATCAAGGGCTGGAGCCTCAGAATTGGCTTTCTCCCTGGCGATGCTCTTCACTAGTAATTTTGAGCAGCCGTTTTCTGGGGCAGTGTTTTGCCAAAGTGTTTGCCCTGTGGAGTCACCCAGAGAATGATGGAAATATTGATGTCTGGCATGCCAGCCCCAAACAAAGACCTGGGTTCATTGTTTTGGGGAGAAACCCTCATTGAAAGTTTGGAAGTTCCTGGGTCTTAATACACAGCTAAGGTTGCAACGGTTCGGAAAGATACTCAAGTTTTGTGTGATTCAGAGGTGTCAGTGCTCAAGGAGGTCTGAGGGGTTTTCTCCCTTGGGAGACTTAAACCGAATGTTATGAACAAAAGGCACAAGACAACAACCTTCGGGGTGGGGGTGGTGGGTGGGGGGGTCTAGATTTTGTCAGCATTCTGAATTTGCTCCTTTCTTCCTACTGTGAAATGTTTACTAACTGCTCCTGCAACTTGAAGGGAATCGGCATTCCTAAAATGTTTAGGAAACCCACCATTCAGGTACCCAGAGGAGAATAAGTCCTAGCAGCAAATGGAGTAAGTTTTCAATATCACATGACTATTAAAAAGGAGAACTAGGGCCAGCACTCAGGAACTTCAAATTCATTTGTGTGAATATGTCTCTGTCCCCTCTCTATATGTTTGCACGCGCATATGTCCATGTGTGCGTGTCTACGTGGATGGCTAAAAGGACAGCCTTGGGGATTTATCATTCTTCCCCTTGATCTTTGAGGCAGGGTCTCTCACTGAACCTAGAGCTTGCTAATTCAGCAAGGCTGGCGGATGGCAAATCCTAACAACTTGCAGGTCTCCATCTTCCGGTGTTGGGATTATAAGCACGTGCTGGCATGCCTAGCTTTTGTGTGTGGATGCTGGCAATCACACTCAGGGCCTTATGTTTGTATGGTAAGCCCTTTACTGACTGGGTCATCTCGCAAGACCCAAAGTTCCGTTATTTAGTGCTGTTTGTCTCATTGTTATGTGATATGTACAAGAGAAGGACATATCTGGGTCAGGGCTGTGGAAGGTGGGAGTGAACCTCAAAACAAGCAGGTAAAGCATATCTGAAAGCACTTATATGGCTAGATGCTTTGATAGTCCAATACCACAAGTTAATGTTTGTTGTAATTTCTGATGTCATATAGAATTCTTGATTAATTGTTGTTCACAGAAGTGAAAGACTTGGCTGATTAGAATTTTCTTGCTCTAGCTATTTGGGAAAGGAAGATGCTGGTGGATTGATATCAAGAGCTCAAGTGGAAATGAATGTCCTGCAGTTGGCTGGAAGTCACTGCAGGTTCAGATTAATCTTCCATCTTCCTACCAGAGGGGACTTATAATTGATATTTAGAATGAACACTCTAGGGCACTGCAAGATTCTCAATTATCAAAGAAAGATTTAATTATTTTCACTAGGCCCTACTTTGTTTCCAATTAACTAGAACATTAAAATAACACCGGTGTGTTTCCTGCTGGTTAGTTAGGTTGCAGTGTACTTGACTTGAGCCAGTTTGACCCCTACTAAGTGCTTCCAGGACCCCTGTGTCTACACCTGTTATAAAGTTAGAACTATAAAATCTTTCTAAAAGGTGAACCTAGAGAGAGCCTGGAGTCATTGGGAATGATGGATTTGATGTCCTGCCCTAATACTTGTTCCTTGTTGGTTTACCCTAGAGCAGTAGTCCTCAACCTTCCTAGTGCTGTGACACTTTAATATAAAGTCTATATTTTGTGGTGACCTCCAGCCATAAACTTATATCATTGCTGCTAATTTTACAACTGTTATGAGTTACAATATAAACATTTGATATTCAGGATGTCTGATATGTGATCCCCCAAAGAAGTTACAACCCACAGATTGAGAGCCATTGAACTAGAGACTCCGGAGGCTTCTGAAAGGAGTTAAGCAGAAATACTTCTAATTAGGAATTTCCAAGATCTTGCCAATCCAAACCAACCCTTTCTCATTATGTGCAAACGTGACAGACAAAAAGCTTTGTGCGACTTATCAAGTCTCTGGAGGAGATGAACAGAAGGTGAACTTAGGTTCTGAGTGAATAGTGGCTCAGAACCTTACAGGGGAAAACCAAAAGAAAACAGGGCTAGGGAGGGCACAGTCAATGAGGCAGATGTTTCCCTTAAGCCCCCACAATCCTAGAAGCCTCCTTTCTTAAGACATCATTTCTTTGGAATCACAACATATCCGACTACCCAGAAAGATTCTTTTGGTTTGTTAGTTTTTGCTGTGCAAATGAGGATGGGACAATTTTTATTTTGTTTTTTCTTTCCTACTTTAGTTTTAACACAGCATGATTTCTGTCCAGAATACAAGAATCAATTTTCTACTGAGATATTTTCCAAGTTCCTGGCCTTCACAGCTTGAGTTTTAGGTAGAAAATTAGATAGACTGATGGGGATCTTCAGGGTGAAAGGGAGTCATCTACAGCTCAGGTCAAGGAGGCAGCAAGGACTATGGTCCAGCCCCAGCTATAGAGCTTCCTGGTTCTTTAGCCTTATGTAAGTCCCTTGGTCTCCCTGACCCTCCCTCTATGGATCTATGCAGGGAAAGCAATAAAAAATGGTTTCCAAGCACTTAGTGTGAGAACATCTCATATATTTTTATCATATTTTGGAAAGCACCCGAAAGCATCCATGCTGTCCAGTGACTGTGGTTTTGATGATTTCCCTAGAGGAATATGCAATTTTGATATGCTGAGAATACTTCTCTACACCCTTCATAAACTTGCCCCTTCTTGGGTGAACTCCAATATGCTTAGAAAAAAAAAGGCAGGTGTCTCATTCTGTACTGCTCTTGTCTCCTCGTGTGGTTTGAGTTAATGGGGAAGATGGGGAGCTGCCAGGGTCACAGGATGTGGACGGTGTGCCAGCCCTGATGTCACAAGCCCTCATCCAGCAGTGTTCCATGAAATGCCAGTTAAGAACCTTATTGAATCATGAAAAATATATAATGATTAGGTCAGCTTTGGCACACTCTGTGCTACAATGTGGGCATGTTCTTGCTGTTTGCATTCATACTTTATTATTTTATGATATAGCTGTTCAAACCAAATCCCAGGTCTGCAGCTTTGCCAAACATGTATATAGCTAACTGCTTTTCTCAAATGAGCTTCCAAGAACATCATTTATTCTGGACTGTGAATAAAGTAGGTTTCAGGATGTGGGGTTTCCTGTCTTGAGTAAACATTGGAAACCTGGACTGGGGCGTCCAGTCTAACTTTTCCTTTGAACTTGATCCTCCAAGGATTATTTTCAAGATAACAGGTGACTCAGTGCTTGGGCTGTAATGAAGGGGTGTATGGGGAAATGATGACTGATTTGTCTCATTCACAGAATTTAGTCATTTTTGCTTCCACATGTGCTTGATAATTTCCCTTGTAGACCTCTCCATGGAGGATGAGGAATTACCCATTTCCTTTATCTATGGGACCAGGTTGGACAAAAGCAGAGCTTTCTCCTTGGACAGAGCAGGCTTGGACAGAAAAAAGGCTCAGATAGATTTATCCAAGCATTTCCCACTTGGATAGAGAACACTGTGAATTGACTTCCCGGAACTTGCTACGATTGTTCTGTTTGGTTGTTTGAGGTAACTGAGTTTGTTGGAGATGTTTATCTCAACTATGACATAAATATGGATGTAGAATGAAGTGTCTTAGTTTTGATCACCAGTAAAGAAAAGGAAAAAATCACCCCAATGTCATGCACAATGGAAAGAAGGTAAAATCATCAGGATGTAACCTCTGTCAATCCCTAAGGGACAACCATGCCAGTCAAACTGGATCTCGAAGGAATGGTGCCTGCATGCCGGTGTAGCATCTTGGAAATAGAATAAAAACCTTCATTTGGTGTTTTTCTCCACAACACTACTGATTTCACAGATTATCTTAAAGTCTTTTAAGGTTAGAGAAAATGGACAAATGTTCTTTCAGGCCAAATGGGTGCCTTCATCACTTCATCACACATGAAGGAGGTGAGTCCGTCTGCCTTTGAGGTGAGACCATGACTGCCCAAATGAAGTTGAAACCACTCAAGACTCAGTAACATAAATTTTGTAACTACCACAAAGGAGGATATGAAGATTTTGCCACTACGAAGTTTGTCTGAGTCTTTCTTTTTTTTTTTAAAGATTTATTTATTTATTTTGTATATGAGTACACTGTAGCTGTCTTCAGACACACCAGAAGAGGGCATCAGATCTCATTACAGATGGTTGTGAGCCACCATGTGGTTGCTGGGATTTGAACTCAGGACCTCTGGAAGAGCAGTCGGTGCTCTTAACCACTGAGCCATCTCTCCAGCCCCCTGTCTGAATCTTTCTTAAATGATGTTGGGGACACCTACTTATTTGCCACTTTGAGGGAATTACTTTGGCCTGATGGAATTGAAGGTTGAAGGAATGTGAATTTCTCATAACAGAAGGAGGTTTATTCTACACCTTAACTCAGCATGGTGGAAAATAGCTTCTGATAAAAGAAGGTAGTGCTTTTGATATGGGCCAGTTAGATATTCGTAATACTGTCCATCTGCCACCCATTGTCTATCTACCCCTCTAATTTGTCTATCACCTTTTATGTGATAAAGAGATTCAGAGGAGAATTGGGTGGGTGGAATGAGAGAGAGAGAGAGAGAGAGAGAGAGAGAGAGAGAGAGAGAGAGAGAGAGAGAGAGAGAGAGAGAGCCCATGACCCTCTGTTTAAAACTGTGTGTCTCTGGACAGACAGCTGAAGCGCCTTTGTTTCTTCGTCTTCAAAATGAGATTTACAGTACCCACTAATAGGCTGCCCATAAATTAAGAAAAAATATATGCAAAGGCATAAACACAGTGGCCTTTGTTCAATAGTGGCCATCATCATACTTAAAAGCAGTTCCTGCCTTCATGAAAACCTGATTCATAGTGAAAATGTAGGAAGACATATTTGAAAAGTAAATTCCCATGGGATGAAAGCTCTGTTAAAGTGAACACCTGGAGACAGACAATTCCATGGAATTTAGAATGGAACAAACTCCTGGATAGGCCTTAGAAGGTGACCCCAGTTGTAGCTGGGCTACTCAGAGTGAGCAGAGAACATGAGATCATCCACACTTTAGAAAAATATACATGGGGATTTAGTATGATATTCTATTTGATTAAAATAAAATACACAAGGGAGAAGAGAGATGGAGACAGAGGTTTGAATAGATTATGAAGGGTCTTGAGTGATAAGCTTCAGGCCTGATAACACTCAGGGAAATTGTCGTTAATTTCTGAATGAGGCTGCAACCAGGATGACATCTACAGAGCTGTCTGACCTGGGTGATGCTTGATTTGATGGAGCACTGCTTGCTGTTGTTATCGAACTGGATATCCTTGTCCTACTTTCCTTTTAAATTTAATTATTATTTTAATCTGTCCTTATGTGGTATATGTAAGTGTTCATGTGGGTGTGTGCCAGTGTGCTACGAAAGTACATGGATGTGTTCATGGATGGATGTGTTTGTGTGTGGAGGACAGAGATTGATGTCCAGTGCGTTGCAGTGTGTGTGTGTGTGTGTGTGTGTGTGTGTGTGTGTGTGTGTGTGTGTGTGAGAGAGAGAGAGAGAGAGAGAGAGAGAGAGAGAGAGAGAGAAAGGATGGCTTGTATTTTTTTTTTTAATCTTTATTAACTTGAGTATTTCTTATTTACATTTTGATTGTTATTCCCTTTCCCAGTTTCAGGACCAACATCCCCCTAACCCTCCCCCTCCCCTTCTACATGGGTGTTCCCCTCCCCATCCTCCCCCCATTGCCCCCCCTCCCCCCAACAATCAAGTTCACTGGGGGTTCAGTCTTAGCAGGACCAAGGGCTTCCCCTTACACTGGTGCTCTTACTAGGATATTCATTGCTGCCTATGAGGTCAGAGTCCAGGGTCAGTCCATGTATAGTCTTTAGGTAGTGGCTTAGTCCCTGGAAGCTCTTGTTGATTGGCATTGTTGTTCATATGGGGTCTTGAGCCCCTTCAAGCTCTTCCAGTCCTTTCTCTGATTCATTCAACAGGGGTCCCGTTCTCAGTTCAGTGGTCCGCTGCTGGCATTCGCCTCTGTATTTGCTGTATTCTGGCTGTGTCTCTCAGGAGAGATCTACATATGGTTCCTGTCAGCCTGCACTTCTTTGCTTCATCTATCTTACCTAGTTTGGTGGCTATATATGTATGGGCCACATGTAGGGCAGGCTCTGAATGGGTGTTCCTTCTGCCTCTGTTCTAAACTTTGCTTCCCTATTCCCTGCCAAGGGTATTCTTGTTCCCCTTTTAAAGAAGGAGTGAAGCATTCCCATTTTGGTCATCCTTCTTGAGTTTCATGTGTTCTGTGCATCTAGGGTAATTCAAGCATTTGGGCTGATAGCCACTTATCAATGAGTGCATACCATGTGTGTTTTTCTGTGACTGGGTTACCTTACTCAGGATGATATTTTCCAGTTGCATCCATTTGCCTATGAATTTCATAAACTCATTGTTTTTGATAGCTGAGTAATATTCCATTGTGTAGATATCCCACATTTTCTGTATCCATTTCTCTGTTGAAGGGCATCTGGGTTCTTTCCAGCTTCTGGCTATTATAAATAAGGCTGCTATGAACACAGTGGAGCATGTGTCTTTGTTATATGTTGGGGCATCTTTTAGGTATATGCCCAAGAGAGGTATAGCTGGGTCCTCAGGTAGTTCAATATCCAATTTTCTGAGGAACCTCCAGACTGATTTCCAGAATGGTTGTACCAGTCTGCAATAGGATGGCTTGTATTAGCATGGATGCAAGGCTAGTTATTGGATTTGGGTAGCTTGTCAGTGACTGCTCTGAATGGACAGTTTGGAGCTCTTCTTCACTTTCTCTCATCTCTGTATTTCTCCTACTTTTGAGCCTCTTCCCAACTTTAAGCCTACTTCACAGGGAAGGGATAGATTAAGTCTAGGCTTGCTCACATTGAGGGAGGAGAGTGTTCTAAATACGTGGTGTTATTATTTTATAGGTAGTATTCAAATGTTCTGGCATCAGTGCCACTCTGAGTGCATTGCTAAATTAAAGCAGCTAGAGCTAGCTCAGGAAGTACTGTGTGCACTTCAGAACCAGGTATAATTAACAATTCTACCTGTGGGTTCCTGGTTCTGGTTCCGCTTTGTCCCCAAATATCCCCCTCCACACAGCAAAGGGTAAAATATGGAGGCTAGCATGGCTTTGAGGTATAATTGGAAATTGGTGAGAGACTGGGGCAAATGGCCGACAGAGAATCACATGCCCACAACAGAGACTACAAACTGGCAGCATTTGCTCTACTCCAGTTTCTAAAGCTGGAGTGGATCTTAAGAGAGCCAAACACAGTTTCTGTCTGAACCCTGGGTTAGGGCTCACTAGAAGAAATGTTGGTTCCTTGTTACTGTATGTCTAATCATTGGACAGGCAGCAATGAATCAAACAGACTGAGAGCCTCTTCATATTTCAGAAATGGGTGAATGGAAATGCATCCTCCTGGGTGTGACCTTCATATCCTTCTGCCAGACCTGGACTGAAGGAAGTAGAGGGTTTATTGGATCTCTGCCTTTTTGCTGCATGATTTCTTCAAAAGAGATCTGCAGACTGGTTCCTTATCTGTGTAAAGCAGATATAAGACAAGAGAGGCAAGAGCAATGGTGCTGGGGATGAAGGAGGGACACAAGAGATAGACAGAATGGAAGAATGGTGCAGAGTCTGTCCTTACATTTTTTCTCCTCCTTCTCCCTTCCCTCTTCTTTTTGTTTTCTTTTTATGTGTTTTTATTTAAAAATTTTAACTGAGACAAGACACACTGGCACATACCTATAATCCTAGCACTCAGGAGCCTGAGGCAGGAGGATTACGAATGAGGTTTGATGGGGTTATGTAAAGAGATTTTGTGTAGGCTTAGATTTTTTTTCAAGCCTACTTTTAGTAAATGTTTTTACCCTCTTCCCCACCAGAGGTGGTGGGAAGGAAAGGTTAATAAGGCCAAGGAGGATGTGGACCTGCTTAGAAATAGTTCTTTGGATTAAATCTAATCTATGTTGTCAGGATATCAATAAATTAGGTCACATGAATTAGCAGCAGCAACCGGATCCACCCACAAACAGCATTTATGAATCAACAGTGGCACGTCTAACTAAAAGAAACCACAGGGCCAACCAATTTTGGCCCTACACCAAGGAAGTGGTAAGAAGGCAGCAGAATGTCATTAGAAGTGACTTCTTTATGAAGTCACAACAAACGATGACCAACAAAGAATAGTAAGGCATACCAATACCACCCAGAGTCGCCGGTGAAGACCAGTGTCGGCGAAGCCCAATGATGACCAATAAACAATGGCAAGGTGTACCAATATCATCCATCGTTGTCCACTCTCTGTTGGGCTTTATTTATATCCTTTCCAAACATCGCATGCTCTCTCAAGCATCCACTCTGGCAAAACATCACATGCCCTTTTCCCAGGCTGCCTGAAGAAAACCATCACATGTCTGTTATTAGCAAAATGTCCTCCCAAAATGTGTCTGCTTCAGCAAACACATCCTCTCATAAGACAATTTCCAGAACCAAGTCTTAAAAAAACAAAACAAACAAACAAACAAAAAAACCCCAAAATATCTACTCCAATTTTGTCTCATTAAAAAAATGGAATATAATACACATAACACATAGTGCATCATTTAAACCAATTTTAAGTATTCAGTTCATTAGTATGTGTTCAGTCTCATTGATCACGCAAACTCCAAGTCACTTCATCTGACAACAGCTTCTTCTCATGCTTCCCCACTGGACCCTGATGACTATGATTCTATTTCTCTCTTCTAAAACTGTTTTAGGAACCTTGTGTAAGCAGAATCATACATTTGTCATTTGGAGATTGGCTTGATAAATAACTTGTTAATTATTAGTAGTTGGCATTTCCTGGCAGTAATTGGCAGAGCCTTGAGGTTTCTTCCAGACCTACCTGCCGTTGCTCATTTGTAAATTGTGTTTGAGAGTGGATCAACCTTCATGTGAACTAAACTACTGATATCCAGACAACACAGGTTAGATTTAATCCAAAGACATACTTCTAAACAGGTCCGCATCCTCTTTTGCTCTATTAACCTTTCCTTTATTTAATAATATTTCCTTAATGTAATATTCCCAAGGTTCATTCTTTTTTAAGTGAATAAACGTATTTTATTTCTTATTGAGAATTTCATACATCCATATAACATGTAACACATTTTGTGCCAATACAACCCATTCCTCCCCCTCCATTCTTCCCCTATCTATCCTCCACCTTCCTTCAACTCTGAGTCAATCTAATGTTGCCTGTATCACAGTATCTATCCTCCACCTTCCTTCAACTCTGAGTCCACCTAATGTTGCCTGTATCACAGTTTCTTGTGGAGAACCTAATACTATTACTCTGCTAAATGGACACGATGATAAACTGCTTCCTAACTTCTTATCTTCTTATTCATGAATCCTTGGTAGTTGCATATATAACTATCATTTTTTTTCTTATTCTGTAGGCTATATCTTCAGTCAGTTAACTTTTTTTGTAGTACAGAAATGTTTTAATTTCCTTTGTAGTACAGCTGGTTGGTCTTGGAAGACTGGTATCCTATTAAAAATATCCTTACGTGAGCCTATAAAAAAGAATTAATAAAAATGTATTCTTTGAAAAAAGCTAAAAGAAAATCACTTTCAAAGAAAGCAAACTCTAAAATTGAAATAAAAGCCAAGTTGAACACAAACAAGCCAACTGAACTATTATAAACATGTAGAGAATCACACTTAGGTAGATGAAGCAACAGTGGATTCCCAGTAGCAGGGGACCCTGTCATGCTGACTGCACCTCAGATTCACTTCTACTCTGACTCCTAACACCACAGATTGCCTCTGAAGATTTTACATTTCATGAGTGGGGCCCTACAGCAAAATCTTCTCTTCTGTCCGGCTCTTTTTACTTAATGCTGTGAGATCCCTCCAAGTTTTGCATCTAGTTGAAGATGGTGGTGATTTTCTTGTCCAATAGAATACCATTGTGGGATTATGGTATGATTTCTTTTTACATATTATAGTTGATGAAAGTTGTGGTAATTCTCAGTGTGCGGCCAGAACAAAATAGTGCTTTCATGAACATTCTAGCAAAGGCTTTGTGAACATATGTGTACATGTCTGTTGGATATATACTTAGTACTGAAGCACTGTTTTAGGGTATCCATATGTTTAGCTTTTATAGACAACAGCAATTAATTTTCAAAATGGGTTTCTAGAGGAAAAACACTTATTATCTACATAGATACCATTACTTGGAGAAAGCTTTGGCTAATACCTACTTTTGCTGGAATTTGCTTCATATATATTTGTTAGCTGACAGTGGTTTGAGATACATTTTTCTTGGACCCTGAAGGAGTTTTTGTCCTTCCTTCCTTCTGTCCTTTCCTTTCCTTTTCTTTTCTTTTCTTCTCTTTTCTTTTCTCTTCTCTTCTTTTCTTTTCTCTTTTTCCTTTCTTTTTTCCCTTTCCCTTTCCCTTTCTTTCTTCCTTCCTTTCTTTCTTTCTTTCTTTCTTTCTTTCTTTCTTTCTTTCTTTCTTTCTTTCTTTCTTTCTTTCTTTCTTTCTTCCTGTATACTGGCACATCTGTCTTTTTAATTGGTTGCTGAGGATTGGAACTCAGGTTTTACACTTACACAGCAAGCGCTTTACTGACTAAATCATATCCTGAGCCCTCCCATCCTTTTATTATAATAGGTAAAGAGCAACTCACCTTTATTTAACAGTTTTTATGAGTCAGAAATTGTGCAAAGTTCTTTATGTGTGTTGTATCATTTAGTCTTTGGAGCAATCTTTTAAGGAAGGGAACATTGTTTTCCTCTCTTCAAAAGCCAAAAATGGAAGATTGGAGTAGTTAAAAAATGTCTCACCATCTCAAAGCTAGCGCATGCCATTGCTGGAATTTGAGTGAAGGGAAAGTTACTCCAAGCAGAGGCAGGTGTACTAAATCTTTTAAGGAAAAGGTGAGACTTTATATATGCTCCAAATAGAGACCTCTTTGGGTAGGTTGCCTGAAGGGGGTGATATATACTCCTGTTTGCAAATCTGGGAAGAGTATTAGCTGTCCACATGACTAGAACCACTGGTATAAAAGGAAGAGAAAAGGTGACCAAAGTTGGACTCTTTAAAACTGTCACCATGTAGACATAAAATATCCTCCACAGTCCGTGATCTCCAGCTTGTAGTCCTATTTTAGAAGGCTCTGGAAACGTATGGAATTAAAGCCTTATTGGAGGAAGTAGGTCACTGGGTAGCAAGAGAGATTTTTGAAAGTTTTGCCTGGTTCCTGATGTGTTTCTTGTTCTCTGCTTTGTGTCCATCACGAGGTCATAAAATTCTTCTACCACACATTTCTGCAATCACAATGGTCTACTCAACTTGGTATGGGACCAAGCAACCATAGTCAAGACATCTTGGCATTGCAAGCACAAGCAAATATTTTCTTCCTTGAGTTATTTCCATCAGCCATTCTGTCACAACAGTGAGAGCTTTGACTAGCATTATCTATATGGGGTGACAGTACAAGTCTTAGGCCTCCTTTGCTCTAGCACCAATGGGCTAGAGCCTTCCTACTACTGCTCTAAGTCATTCCTTAGACTTAGAATGTGGTTCTTACAAAGTCTGGTTACTACATGCTGTAGATGATCATGGTAAACTGTGTCAGCAGAAACAGGCATTCAGGTTGGGTTTGGCTCACAGCTTGCAGTTGGCCTGCAGTTGTAGGCCAGGAACAAAGGTGGCAGCTGAGACTGGCAGATAGTGATGCAGGGAGTTCCGAGTGGCCACTTGTTGCAACTGCCTGGTGGAACCCATGGGAAGTATATAACCTCTTCAATTTCAGCCTGTCCTTCTTACAAAGAAGCAGATAGCACCACATCCCTTCAGGTGTGGGTGGTCTTGGGAGAATCTTGCAGACCCTGAAATGCACAGCGTAGACAGTATCTGCAGAGGCTGCTGCTGTCCCGTTTTTCAGGGTATTGGTAGGAACAGCACATGGACTTCTTTCTTTCTTTCTTTTTTCTTTCTTTCTTTCGTTCTTTCTTTCTGTTTTTTCTTCTTTATTAACTTGAGTATTTCTTATTTACATTTCAATGCTATTCCCTTTCCCGGTTTCTGAGCCAACATCCTCCTCACCTTCTATATGGGTGTTCCCCTCCCCATCCTCCCCTCATTACTGCCCTCCCCCCAACAATCACATTCACTGGGGATTCAGCCTTGACAGGACCAAGGGCTTCCCCTTCCATTGGTGCTCTTACTAGGCTATTCATTGCTACCTATGCAGTTGGAGCCCAGGGTCAGTCCATGTATAGTCTTTGGGTAGTGGCTTAGTCCCTGGAAGCTCTGGTTGCTTGGCATTGTTGTTCATATGGGGTCTCAAGCCCTTTCAAGCTCTTTCAGTCCTTTCTCTGATTCCTTCAATGGGGGTCCCATTCTCAGTTCAGTGGTTTAATGATGCCATTCGCCTATGAATTTGCTGTATTCTGGCTGTGTCTCTCAGGAGAGATCTACATCTAGTTCCTGTCAGCCTGCACTTCTTTGCTTCATCCACCTTATCTAGTTTGGTGGCTGTATATTTATGGGCCACATGTGGGGCAGACTCTGAATGGGTGTTCCTTCTGCCTGTGTTCTAAACTTTGCCTCCCTATTCCTTCCCAAATGTGTTCTTGCTCCCCTTTTAAAGAAGGAGTGAAGCATTTGCAATCGCAGAAAAACACACATGGAATGCACTCATTGATAAGTGGATATTAGCCCAAATGCTCGAATTACCCTAGATGCACAGAACACATGAAAACTCAAGAAGGATGATCAAAATGGACTTCTTAGTCCTCTGTATGTGCTTCTGGCAGCGTGGGTGAGTGTGGTGGGTGCTATAGTGTAGGTGGTGTCTGTGTTTCCCATCCTGACTTACATGAGGTCTGCATTCAAACCAGCACTTCCCAAATGGGTTCTGAGGAACGTTTGTATTACTAAATGCCGATGTCAACTTAGTAAGAGAATGAAGGGATGTATGGATTTGAACTGTTAGTACAAGCACAGTTCTTAGATAGCGCTACCAAAGACCTTTTTAAAGAATATTTTCAGTTTAAATGTATTTTTCCTGAAGTAAGCTTCTCTGAGAACATCATTGGCTACCTGTCACTGTATGTCCCCCTTCTCCTTCTCCACAAATTTCCTGATATTTTCTTTGGTGTTTCCTCTCCCACCAGGATTAGGATTTCTTCCATTGTGTTTAATCTTAGTATCACTATTACTGAAAACATTATCTAGTAACATAGCAGACATTCAAGGATTGTGTGCTGATGGACTCATAAAATATGCATGGTATATCGATAAACTTAAGATATAATTTATGGTATTTCTAGCTCATCTTAGAACTGGGTTAACTTTGAGGGGCAAAAATCTTACAGTTTTTTAAAAGAAATACATGAATACATTTGAAAACTAAGGGTTTTGGACCAATTTGTATTTCTTCTCTACTGGTTTGGGGGCTTGACTTTCTTTGGTGTTGGAATTGATCTCAGAATGTTGAAAAGATTCTGATGGAAGTGGATTGTAAATCAAGTCTACTGGAAGCCTGGTGCCATGCCTGTGCTTGGAGAGTTTCAACAGCCTGAAAACCATAAGCTTCAGAGTTGGAGTTGATAAAGATGCTTCTTGAGGATCAGGAAGCCATAGATAACCCACAACCCTGGCCAAGGTTTCAGATCAAAAGCAGGTCATGTTTCAGAGTCAGGGTATCTGATGAAGCTCTTCCCAGGGGACTTGGAGGAAAGCAGCACTGTTGATAATGGTCAGGGATAAATTCTCCCTCACCATTCCCTACCCCACCTCAAACAATGTGTGTCATCATTTCTAATTTCCCAGTCCCTTCAAACTGCATAAGCCCAGTGTCTTACACTCCCTGCCCTGGAACATCTTTATGCCAGCCATTTAAAGACACCACCAAATCCAAGCAGCTCCTAGGACTATGTAGACATCTTTTACCCTTCATAATGGCTACATAGAAGCTATAAGCAAATTTTATTCTATCCTTGATATTCATTATTGAATCATAAAAATTATATACCATATGCCCTGAAGGAAAATAAAAATGTTCCAAATGCCAGCTAAAACTCTGGAGAGAAGAGGCTAAGATGATAATATTTGGAGGGAGATGGCTATTAAAAATCAGGGAGTGTTTTTTTTCTGTGAGCCCCTTATCTTTGCTGAACATCCCCCATGTTCCTGCCTTGCATTGCCATTGTTCTCAGGCCATTTAATAGGTGAGAGACACAGACCTCTTGACTAACGTCCTGAGGCTCATTAGGTGACAGAGTGAATATCTGAACTCTGCTGGATTCTGACTCCAAATTTTACTGCCTTCTACTCATTGGGCTATAACATCCCCTTCCCAGTTACCTAGTTCTTCTCTAATATAAATATAAAAGCAATATGAGTGTAGTATTCTAAAAATTTCATCAACATATAATTAAAATTGAAGGAAATAAAAATCTCCCATAACAAATCCTACTCTCTAAAACAATGGCAAAAATGTCTACTTAATATTTTTAGATGTTTGCACATATATCTCTACAGACATGCATTTAAATTTCTATCATTTTTACATACCATTTTCAATATATCAATATAATTGAACACTTTTCAATCAAGAACTATAGACAGTTCATTTTTTCATGTTACACTGTATATTTTAAAATACATAATATATAATAATTTAAATAAATACAAGGTGTCTTAGTACTTCATTTAACTCTGACTTTATGGTCATTATTTTTGATGATATATGCTACATTTGAACAGTCAGATTTATTAAACATTTCCTTCAAGGATTATTTTGGCTGTAACTTTCTCCCTGTATTCTGACTCTTGTACTAATGATACTTAAATTTTAAATTGTGCACTGTATCACTCCATTGTCTTGCATCGTTACTCTCATGGTGCTTTATGCCATATACTTTATTTGTGCCAACAGTCATGAATTTTTGCATCTTGGCATTTCTTTTACTGGAAGACTTGTCCCCACATCACCCACCAGAGCTCTGCCTGCTAGCATATGGAAGATCTATATTTTATCTAAAACGAGCATATGCAGGTTTCCTGGCTGAGTTCAGGTTGATTTTGGACACTGTCATTATCTTTGTTTGACCTGAATTTCTGGTTCAGTATTCTCTGTAAACTGAGAGCTTCCAGACTTCAGTGCTAGAGTGGCCCAGCAACGACAGTAGACTGATACCTACTTCCTCGATAGTTTATAAATTTCTCCTTTTAATTCTTTCACATATTGAGCGGTTCACTTGGCTAGATACTAGTAGACCAGACACTAGGTAGTGTATGACAAGGCACTCAGAACATTACCAGCCACATACATATAGGATGCAACTTCCTCATATGAGGAGGAAAGAACTCAGGAATGTATGGCAATCACTCCCAATGCCCTTGATCCACAGGCCACTGTACACAGTGGGACTCATCTGAAAACATGGTGACATTGTTATTCCCAGGTAAGGGGAAGAGCGGAGATCCCAATAGCTGCATATTCTGTTACATTCGTGGACCTACGGATTTTAATCTTCTGATTCATTCCCCTGGGGTGCAATGTTGCAAATATTCTTTGAAAGATAAAGACACTTTCCTTAGTTATAAACACACACACACACACACACACACACACACACACACACACACACACGCATGCACACATGCACGCATGCATGCACGATGTGAAAATTGCTAAATTGCTTGCTTTCTCCAAGTCTTTATATAGGTTTTTCTAGTGGAGGTTTTTAAAGACAGAGAAAGTAGAGCTGGTTCTAATCAAATAGCAGCTAGCTTAACTTTTGACCCAATTATGGTAAATCTCTCATGCTTCTAGACTTGACACAATGTTCCTTTTAAAAAATATTTTTCTCTGTTCTTGAGAATTGCATACATGTCTATGATGAAATATGGTCATAGCCACAAGGTTCCAACAACCCCACTTCCTCCCAGAATATCTTCCTCCAAACTTCTTGTCTTCTTTTCTTTTTTTGACAACTCATCTAGTCCAGTTAGTCATGGGTATGAGGCCATCTATTGAGCATGAGATACCTACCAGTGGCCACAAAAAGAACAGTTCTCTCTTCTTCAGCAACTATTAACTACGAATAGCTCCCCAGTAAGAAGTGAGACCGGCATGGGAATTATCTGCCCCGTCTCTGCTAGAGTTTGGCTGGCTTTGTCTGGTGCAGGTAACCCAGGTGCTGTGAGTTGGTGATCGCTATAGCTATGCCATGTCCAGAAATCAGCATTTAGCAGATTTCCTTCCATCCTGTCTCTTATATTTTAATATTCTTATCTCTGCATCCTAATTTAGACTGAACATCTTATATATCTACCCGTATGAAAATCAAGCCTTTGATTTTTTTATTTGTAGACCTAGATTTTAAATGGTTACATAAAAATTACACGTGTATGACATAAACATAGAAGTAAAAATTGTACAGGAAAATGTAGGAGACCAACATTAGTGGACAGGAGGAGAAGGAGGTGGGGAAGGAAGAATTGAAGGGACGTGCTTAGTGTGTTTTACTTATTTGTATGAAAATGTCTTTGTGAAGCCAAGTACTATGTACAAGGAATATAAACTAATAAAAATAAAAAGTAATCAGGAAAGCAAACTTAGTTGAAATGTTACTTTAAAACAAAACAGCATCTTCCAATAACTCAGGTATACAGTATTCCCAGTTCTTCAAACAGCACCGAAGCATTTGTACCTCTGACTCACCTAATGCTTTGCTTGGTGACAAGTACAGTCATTCTTGAAACCTCCCTCCATGAGAATCTCAACATAAAAATGACATGGTTTGCCTTTTCAGAGATGTAGGACCAAATTTACCTTTGAAAATGTAAACGAACCATCAGATCTCCTCTCACCTAAGCACAGCACAGCATTGAGGTCTCACAAGGTTTATAGTTTGATCAAGGATCGTTGCCTCGAGACGGCTTGTGATGATACAGGACTATGTAGTTACTAAGCATTATAAATAGAAGGAATAGCAAGCTCAGGTTCCTTTTGGATGAAGAGGACCTTAATCAACCTTCAACCTTGTGCGAACCTCTGCTCTGAGTAATGGTAGATTAGGTAATTCAGGCCAACTTTTGCACAGGGGATGATTTTGAAATATGGTTAAATGTAAGTACCCTTTCTGAAAAGCATCGGTGTTCTAATGAGATAATGATCATACAGTGGACTGGGGTCAGGAGATGGGAGGCACCCAGAGGGAAGAGCAAAATCTTGGTATTTGTATCTTAGTCTCTAGCTGTTTTGTGCAGCTATCACAGAATGCCAAAGCCTGGGTGTTTATAATGAACATAAATTGATGGGTTACAGTGCTGGAAGGTGGATGGTACAAGACTGAGGATCCAGTATCTGCTATGAATTTTTCCTATTTCAGAACATGGCAGAAAGCATCATTTGGTAGACAGGTAAGGATGGAAGGAAAAGGGAAGGCAGGGTGGGAAAGACAAAGGGAGAAAGGGAAAGTAGAGGGAGAACAGGAGAAGGGAGAAATGGAAATAGATAGATAGATAGATAGATAGATAGATAGATAGATAGATAGATAGATAGATAGATAGAGATTGATTGATTCCAGTATGTCTCATTCCTGTGATGAAAAATTCATCGCTTGTAGCCTAGTTTGGGGAGACCAACTCTTAACATTACTGCATTGGGGAACACATGCTTTTTGGGGGACACATCCAGACTGTATCAACTATAGAGAAGTTTACAGTTGGGGGAGTTGGGCTGGAAAGGGTGATGTGACATTCTATGGCTTTGTACAATCTGAAAACAAGGGTTGAAATACAGGCTTGCTAAGGGTGGGACGCTGTTCACCTCACCGGGGCTGAAGCTGACACACTCTCTGTTAGACGTTAAGTGAACCGCACACCAGCCATTCTTCACAGAGAGCCATTCTTTGACTCATTTGGGTGGTCTAGAAATCTTTTTTTTTTTCAGATTTGACAAACTGTTTTCCCCATTCATTTATTTGTTCACTTTACATTTTGATCGCTGTCTCCCCTCCCATCCCCCACCTCATACAGTCCCTCCCTCCTCTTCTTCTCTGAGAGGGTGGAGGCCTCCCCTGGGTATCATCCCTCAGCACATCAGTCACTGTAGGGGTCAGCAAATCTTCTCCCACTGATGTTAGACAAAGCAACCTAGTTAGGGGAATGGGATCCATAGGTAGGCAACAGATTCAGGGACAGCCCCCATTCCAGTTGTTGGGAGACCCACATGAAGACCAAGCTGCACAGTCTGTTTCATATATGGGGAGAGGTCTAGGTCCAGCTCATGCGTGTTCTTTGGTTGGTGGGTCAGTCTCTGAGAGCCCCCAAGAGTCTAGATTAGTTGACTCTGTTGGTCTTCCTGTGGAGTTCCTATCCCTTTAATCTCCCCTAACTCTTACATGAGTCCTCAAGCCATCTAATGTTTGGCTGTGGGCCTCTGCATTTGTCTGAATCAGCTTCTGGGTGAAGCCTTTCAGAGGATAGCCATGCTAGACTCCTATCTACAAGCATAACAGATTATTATTAATGTCAGGGATTAGTGCTTGCCCATGGGATGGATCTCAAGTTGGGCCTGTTATTAGTTAGCCATTTTCTCAGTTTCTGCTCCATTCTTATAGACAGGACAAATTTTGGGTCAAAAGTTTTGTAGGTGGGTGAGCATTCTTATCCCTCCACTGGGGTTCCTGCCTGGCTATAGGAAGTATCCTCTTCAGGTTATATATTCTCACTGCTATCTCTAGAAAATTGGTCTCAATTTCCCAAGTCTCTGCTAATAGCAAATTTATTTATTTGTTTGTTTTTTTTTCTAAATTTTCTTTTTACTTATTCTCTTTTCATCCTGCTTACTGCCCCACTCCTAGTTACCCTCTCCCACAATTCTTCCCCCTCCTCTTCTCCTTTGATCAGGTGTGGTCTTCCTGGGTACCCTCCCACCCTGGCCCTTCAAGTATCTGTGAGGCTAGGTGATTTCTCTCCCACTGAGGCCAGAGAAGGCAGTCCAGCTTGAAGAACATATCCTACAGACAGGTAACAGCTTTTGGCATAGCCCCTGTTCTAGTTGTTCAGGACCTGTGTGAAGACCAAGCTACATTTCTGCTACGTATGTGCAGGGAGGCTTAGGGCCAACCTTTGAATGTTCTTTGGTTGGTGGGTCAAACGCTGAGAGCCCCAAGGGTCCAGGTAGTTGATTCTGTTGGTTCCTATGGAATTCATATTCCCTTTAGGGCCTGCAAATCCTTGTAGAATATAAAGGTATCTGCTCACAGAAGTTCTTTAATGCTATTCTTTAGGAATTATTTTTTGTAGGTTGCGTTATGTAGGGATGACTATTAGTGATGAACTCTTGATCCCTTTCTTCTTTTCAGGGATTAGAAGATGGGGATGAAAATGTCAACCCTTTAATCCTGCCTTAGCCTTGTTGGCAACCAGCGCCCGTTTTGAAACTACTTGAGGAAATCTAATCACCAGTTATCCCATAGATATACATTGAAACACCCACTTTGAATATTCCAAGGGTTTAAGAAGCTCTCATGTCAGGAACCAAGGAAAAAAATTGAGCGTAATAAAAGGTTCTCCCATTGCTTTGATCTCTCAGGAAGGTCTTAGGCTCTGTGTACCAAGATCTTGAATGATGAGCAAATAGACCAATCATCTTACAATATCATATGATATTGGAGACAAGATAAAGAGAGAGACATTATTGAGAGCTGTCAGTCCCTGTCTTCCCCCGACTGGAAGACCTTGAAAGCCCACTAGAGCAGGTACTACACATTGACTGGTAAGTGTGGGCATTGTGTGACCTTACTTTAAGTCCTGGATTTGGTACTAACTGGTGTTGAATAAAGCATGGGTCATGATTTATATACAAAATAAAAGATGGATATGAAATTGATTTTTCCCAAATCATTTGCATGCTATGATCATACTTTTTCAAATGTAAGCTCCACTTTGCTATTGTTTATCATTTCTTAGTACGTTTATAATTATAACTTATTTAAGATGAATGTGCAGCCATCAGCACTGCAGTAGCACCTCACACAAGTAGGAAGTAGTCACAAAATAAATGTAATACATACACACAACATAATGTTATTAAAGTCCAACCAGATAGTGTTTCTCAGGAGTTTATGAGTCTTGGGTCTGCTATTTGTTTCCTCAAAAGATCAGCCAATATTAGAGAGGTATGGAAGGGTACTAATAACCAGGACTTGAATGACATTTCCCAAAAGAAGAATAAATACTTTACTGAGAATAAACATTTTTCTCCATGTGATTCCATGATATTTAATGTGGTGTCTCCAGTGGCATCTAAATTCAAGTCATATACTCTCTATAGGAGGTTTGTGACCTTTCAAGAACATACTGGATTAGAGAGTCTTTAGGGTAAAATTATATTATTCCATGATTCCTTGTGAGAGAGGAGTATTGGGGAGTAGACGTCATATTATTTTTGAGTTCATATATCTACTATGTTGAATACTTATTGGCTGGCAGCTTGAAGAATTAAGGTTAGAGCTCCATAACTGAAATGTAGCCATGACAACCAGCTGGGAGCAGTTAGCAGTCCAATTCTCCCAATATTCCTGGAGGAAGGAGACTTTCATCGTAGATACTCTTGGTCTTTGAGACCTGTGCTGTGACCCCGTTCTTTGCCTGGCTTCTTCTCCACTGGGTTGAACTAGCATGTTTTGATTTCCCTCATGGCAAGACAATCAGTTTATATCCATTAAACTCATTTTCCATGCTGACCAAAGGCTGGCTTCCAGAATTCTGTCACTTCTGTGTAGGTGGGTCACAACTAGGAGCAGAGCTTTTTTGTTTGCCATTACATTTTTTGAATATTTAAAAAATTAAATCTTACATTATATGATGCGATGCTTTGAAATATGAGACTATTGTGGGATGTTTAAATCTAGCTAATTAACAGATGAGGCACCCTTTTTTTTTGCGACAAGAACACAGAAGATCCGCTCTCCACATTTTTCAAGAGTATAATATGTTATTATTATAAATAGACACCTTGCTGCACAGCAGATCTTTGGAGATGTATTGCTCTTAATTGTAATTATATATTCTCTGGCCAGTTTCTCCCCTTCCTCCGTTTATGCCAGTCTTTGGCAGCCATCCTCATACTCTATGCTTCTGTGAGATTTACTCTCTAAAACTGTTTTCTATCTACCTATCTACCTATCTATCTATCTATCTATCTATCTATCTATCTATCTATCTATCTATCTATCTACCTACCTATCTATCTACTATCTATCTATCTATCTATCTATCTATCTATCTATCTATCTATCTATCTATCTATCATTTATTTATTTTCTATACATCCCATGTATGAGTAAGAGGACAATTTGGTTTTCCCCTGTTACCATGTGTGTTCTGGGGATTGAACTGAGGTCATCAGGTTGGGCAGCAAGTGCTTTTACAAGCTGAGCTATCTCCACAGCACCGATCCATTCCTTCGAGATATGACTATTTATGCTTTTTTTGTCCATTAAAAAATTGGGTTTCATTGAGTTCCTAAAGAATATTTTTAGTTATTCTTTGAAACTTATGTGATCAACGCAACTTGACTCTACTCACTGCCAGCTTTTTGAGTGCTTTGTGTATTTTGGATATTAGGGCCTTGCCAAAGGCATATGGCCTGGAGTTCTGAGCTTAGAATTCCTCCTCCATTTTCAGATTTGCTAGAGTTACCGCTCCTGACATTTGCTTTTGTTCTGTTGTTTTTTGAGACAGGTTGTCTAGGCTGACCTCCATTCACTATGCATCCAAGGCTGCCCTTGAACGTTCTCCTTGTCCTGAGATTGTAGATTTGTACCTATAATGTGTTATAGATTCTCTACTCTGTAGTAACAGCAGTTGCTCCTTCTCAGAGTTGGCATCTTTTAATCTCCCACTGTTAGGATTCTGGGCATCACTTGCTGAACTCACCAAATTTCAACTCGGTTAATCTAAGCTAGATAGCTGGAAGTTGTTCTCATAAGTAAATTAGGAGCAGTTCTTAGGATGGTAAAGGTACTTATCCATGTGTATGACATTATAACCCTTCAAATCTATAACTTGAATATTTCTGGGGGGAATTGAGATGACGGGGCATAAAACCAATTCATTTCAATATATTACTACATTGATAATGATAGTTTTTAACCTACAAGCAGAGATGGGAGATGGGGAGAAGAAAGAAGTGAGAAACGAAAGCCAACAGGAAAAGGGGGATTTAATGAGCATTAACTGCATTCTGGGGCCTGTGCAGCTTTCCATGGGGGAAGAGCCAACAATCCTCTATCCATCCTTTCTGCAGTATCTCCATTCTCCAGTTTTAAGGCTCCTTTTAGATCGAATCAGCTTCTTGTGTTTTCTTCCAGAACAATCCAATTTCAGGTCTTTTATGGTGCTTTGCATCTTTTCAATGTGTGCCAGTTCTGAGACCAATTCAGCAGGGTCTGGAAAAGGGAGTCAGTGTTATGGGTTTAGTTTTATTTGGTGGGCCTTACAGGCACATGGGCTATCTGAAATTACACTAGTATTTATAGAGTGACCCGCTATCTCATCAAACCTCATTTGGGAACCATTTTTGTCCGTGTATCCAAATGTCCTACTCCCTACATTATTATTCAGTTCTCTGTGGCACAGGGACAGATGTTATGTGAACAGTAATGCACAAATAACTATGTTGGCCTGATGTGTCCTTAGCTCTTCTGGTTCATTATAACCTGGTGTTCGATTGTATGTCAGTAGCTAGGAAGTACAGAGACTAGGGTAGTTCAAACACGAGTGAATGTGTTGCTTACAGTATAGGTGCTGAGTCTTTGTAAGAACTGAAAATCGATTCACGAAATTGTTTAAGAAAAGATAAATTCCCCATTATCTGGAGCAGAAACACATTTGCAAGTCCCCAGGTACCTATGGTCAATTCAGTCTTCACGTATGATTTGCAGAGGGTCCATGGAGACTGAAAGACATAGTGCAGATCTTTGAAGCAACCTTGAGTCATAGCAAGAGGCAGGAATCCTCCATTAAGTCTTGAGATCACACATGATATATTCCCTTGATTCTCGTGGTTGTCAGCCAGGGGCAATTTTTCCCTGTGGGGACATCTGGCTATGTCTAGAGATAATTCAGATAATCATAGTTGTGCGAGCTACTGGCTAAACATCCCATTGCTTATCACTATAGTGCTGGTAAATGGCTCTGATGCACAGCCTTCTCCCCAGTAATGAGTGCTCTATTACAAAGTAATAGGCTGCCAAGACTGAGAAGCCTAGTGCTATTGTTTAGGTTAGCATTTGTTCCCCAAAACTCATGTGGTAGAAATTTCTTCTGGCCTGTGCACAGAGAAGTGAAATGATCGTGTTGGTGTGAAGGCAGGACCTTTAAGAGGTGGGATCAGGTGGAAGGTGAGCAGATCATGACCACACTCATCCATGCCCTTTTACTTCTAGAATTGTGATCCAAATAAGCATTTTTCCTGATACAGCCTCGAGTGTTCTGTAATGGTAACACAAGATGGATTAAGACATTTGCCCTGTTCAATCAACCTTTTACTTATTTTATTAACCTAGGATAAAAATTCAATGGGAGAATATGGGATAGTAGAGTGTAATTTGTCTGTCCAAACAATGCTTTCAGAGGGAGGGAGGGAGGGAGGGAGAGGAAGAGAGAGAGAAGATAGAGAGAGTATAATTGCTAATTCTTGTTGCTATTCAGGGAAGGATCAGATTAGTGGGTCTCAGGACAGCATTTTCTCACCACTGCCTCCTCCTCTTCCTCCTCCTCCCCCTCCTTCTCCTCTCCCTCCTCCCCCCTCCTTCTCACTTCCTGCTGGTGGTGTGCTGTTGAGTCCTGAGAGCCAATTGGCAGTGATCAATGCAATTTGCTTTGATGCATTCCTGAGGCTAGAGGAATGTTGAACTCTGTGAGTGACACATGCCCGGAGGCAAGGGATATTATAATTCACAGAGGGGAGAAGGAAACCAATTAGAGTTGATTAAAAACCAAACACACGGTGGGATGCATTTAGGCCCCAAATCATTCAGCAAGCTGATGTAGGCACACCAAGATCCAGGCATGCTAAAAATAAAGATGGATATGCCTCCCTGTGGTTTACGAGTACACAGGAGAACACAGGGCAAGGTGAAATAGGAGATTATTACAGACAACTCTGCTCCTCAGTGATTTCTATCCTGCTCTTGTTTTTTCCCTGTGCAACATAGTTGAAGACAGTGGAGCTTAATTTTGATCTGTAGTGGCTAGACATTGCTTTAGCTCCAGGGAGAGCTCAATTCTAATCCTAGTTGTACCGCACACAAGCTATGTGCTCTTATCTACAATCTCTAGCTTCTTTCAATTTTAGGATCTTCATATAAAAATGGGGGAAGTGATACCCACCTATTGTAGAGACAGGAGGTATGATTCTGAATATGTTAATTTAGTCACAGAACACACTGGATGCTTGGTGGATATTCATTCACCCTGTTATCCTCTGCAACTGAGGTACATACTCCCATCAGGCTTAGTTACTTTTCTATTGCTGTGAAAGGACACCATGACCGAGACAATTAATCAAAAGACAGCATTTGACTTGGGAATCATGGTTTCAGATGGTGAGAGTCCAGGACCATTATGGTGGGAAAGCAGGGCAGCAGGCTGGCTGGCATAGCACTGGATAGTAGCTGAAGGATTACATCTGAGCTAAAAAGCACCAAGCAGAGCAAGAGGGTAAGAGGAGAGAAAGAGAGAGAGAGAGAGAGAGAGAGAGAGAGAGAGAGAGAGAGAGAGAGAAAGAGAGAGAGAGACAAAAGATATACACAGATAAAGCAAGAGAGAGACAGAGAGACAGACACACAGAGAAAGAGAGTAAGACAGAGAGACAAAGAGACAGAGGGATAGAAAGATAGGGAGAGAGACAGAGATGCAGAGAGAGACAGAGACAGACAGAGAGACAGAGAGATAGACACACACTGAGAAAGCAACAGAGAGACAGCCAGAGTGGGAGACACAGAGAAACAGAGAGAGATGGAGGGAGATAGAGTGGGAGACATAGAGAGACAGAGAGAGATGCAGGGAGACAGAGAGACAGACACACACTGAAAGAGAGAGAGACAGAGAGACAGAGAGACAGAGAGAGCAAGAGCTGGGGATATTGTAGGATTTTGGAATCTCAAGCCGGCACCCCTGGGGTGTGCCTCCTCCAATGAGAAAATACATTCTACTGTTTCTCAAACAGTTCCACCAACTAGGAATCAAACAGTCAAATAAATGAGCTATGAGGGTCATTTTTATTAAATCTACCACACCATCCTACCAAAATAGCGAGACTACTGGAAGTGCTCTCTTGCAAACATTTAGGTTGATCACCAGAGTGCAAGGCACACTCTAGAATTCCACAGCATGGACAAGAGGATTCATGATTTCCCTACCTACATTCAACAGTATCATCTCCTTTCTTCATGATAGGGGGCAATGATGGAGGGGAAGGAGGGAGGAGGGGAAACACTGGTTCTAAGTCTTTCTTTTAAACAGAAATCTCTAGCATAAGATGAGTCCTTTTCCATGCCTTTCCATGCTCTCCTTCTCTTTCTTTGCTTCCAAAAGCCTTGTGTTCAAATGGGCTCCAATCCCAGTGCTTCATGGTACCTCACTTTGTATAACTCAACTCTCCGGGAGGATCGGCTCTCTTGAAACAGAATCAAGAACCAAGAAAACGACCAAGTGATGAATGGAACTGATGGTGTGACTTAAACTTCATCAACCCTATGCTACCACCCCATAACCTGCCTCATCCTTCTTGCAAGGCAGTTAAGCAAGCCCTTGGGTCTAATTTGCAAGCTAGTTATCTCACCAAAACCAGCAGATTAAACAGACCGCATTAAAGATAACACCGTTAGCAAAAATTAATTCTGAATGGAGATTGAAGTTTACACATGGAACAATAATACATTGAAGTCAATTTTAATTTTCACAACAGTAATCATTCATTATTACCAAGAATGGTGAGATGAGATAGTTTTAAGTTCCTTCTGTTTAAAGGAATGAAGAATTTCTAAATGCACACACACACACACACACACACACACACAGAGAGAGAGAGAGAGAGAGAGAGAGAGAGAGAGAGAGAGAGAGAGAGAGAGATCATGTGATAGCTAAGTCATCAAATATCCTCATTTTTGGGGAATGACTTATTGTTCCAGGGTAGATTAGAACAGATCCTATAAATACTCCCTGCCATCTTGGGATGTGGATATATCTTTAATATAGGAAACTAAGGGCTCTGAAGCTTGTGATTAATTTGCCTTATGAGGAACCATGCATGTGCTTCAGTTTATCTTCTGGTATGGAAATTCATGGGAGTTAAAAAAGATGGTTACATACTGATCTGAGATCCTCCCATAGCAAGGAGCAGGGCACATTGAAGTGAGAGAATGCCATAGATGAGATTGTCCTTTTGCATGCATATATATGTGTTATGTGTACATGTGTGCCCACATATGTGTGTACATGTGTGTGTAGAGGCCAGAGCCTGACAATGGATGTCTTCCTTGGTCGGTCTTCATCTTCTACTCTGAGGCAGAGCCCTCATTTGAATCCTCCATTAGCTAGCCAGTTTGCTCTGGATGTCCTCTGTGAGCTCTAGAATCCCAAAGCAAGATAGTGTGGGCTTTGAGGATTCAAAAGGGATGTCTGCCAAGTGCTGAGATTACAGGAGGGCTGCTATGCCCACTTACGTGGGTGCCGGGGATCTAAACTTAGGTCTTCACACTTGCATGGCAAGCACTCTACCCACCGAGGCACCTCCCAAACCCTCTTATTTCTTGAGTAAAGACCTTTTAGTTGTAAAATGGACATTTGTTTCCCGAGAGAAGAAAATAAAATGAGAAGGGAGAGTATACACTGCAACCCATGGGTGTTCTTGGTATGTACATAGAAAATATTATAAAAACGATAATCAGATTTTGTAGAGATTGAAGCTTATACAACTTTGGATCTTTCTTTAAGGAAAGGGATACAAAACAAATATAAAATTAAGCATGAATAAGGATGTTTATCTAGACTAAGAAGCCTTTAGAAGGTAATGGTTTCTTAGAAGCCGACAAATGCCACAAGCATCACAAAATCAGAAAAATAACATTTTTAAATTGACTTCTTGGCATTTCTTTACAATGCCTTTTTCATATCTTCTTTTTTGGCTGAATATACTTTGATTGCCTTATTCATGTGACATTTTATAATACCATTTTCTATAGAGAATATAAAGAGAATTCAAACCTCTTCCCCAGTATAGTTGATCAAAATTTATTTTTTACTATTGATAATTAAAGACAAATTTCTTTTGGGTTCACAGCTTGTTTTCAGGCGGTATCAGGTAAACATCTCAGATCATTCTCAAATTGGAAAGAAAGAAAGACCTCTCTTACGTTTCTTTCAAAAGAACTTTGAAGAAAATTACTTTTTTTTAATTGCTGCAATCAAACAGTTGACAAGAAGCAACTTAAATGAAGACAGGTTTATTTGGTTCACAGTGTGAGGAGGATATGGTCCGCCATGGAGGGGTAAGTATGGCCATAGGACCATGAGGCCTCTGTTCACATTGTATATTCAGGGAGCAGAGAGCAAGCAGGAGGTGCTGTCAAGTGATAAAGCCCAGTCCCACCAGCTGGGGACACGTGAGTCTATCAGGGGTGCACTTCCTATTCAAGCCATGATTATACCTCCCAGCGCCTGTCTCTTTTCATTGCATGCCTCATTTCTTCTCTTCTACTAACATTCCATGCTGGGCACTATAAACAAAGTGTTCATCAGCTAGAGCATACACACTGAATCTGGTGGTTCTGCAAAGCAGATATGCTTCTGGAAGCCACTCTTATAAGGGACTTGATTGTGTCAAAAGTTGGTGGAAATCATAGCAATAAATCCAGTTATAATCAGGGCTAAATAGATCCTCAACACAAGGTGAATGCCACTAAAGATGGATTCTACTTGTGCTTAAAATACCTTCTTCTTGAAATTACATAAAACAAAAACAAAAACAAACAAAAACAAAAAGACCAGACAAACAGCAATAACAAGCCCAGATGCCTATGCAAATACATGGCCAGGACCTTTCTTAGGATTTAGAAGAAATCCCATGCAAGTTAGGGAGCCTGAACTGAAGCTGTTTAAGAATCATTGGAAATCTGCTTGCCTCTAATGATGACAGAGGACCCCAAGATGAGGGTTTGAAATGCTGCCCACATTTGTCTTAGTCAACCCAAAGTCAGTAATTTCATCTTTGTGGAGCTAGATTTCTCATCTTCTTCTGAGCCAGCCCAGCTGGGTCAGTGTGGATGGGGAAGAGAAAGAAGACACAATTACAGTATTTAGGGACTATCTTCCCAAATTTCTCCTCTAGCACAGACTCCCTTAGTAAAGGAATCCCAGAACTTCCCAACAGAACCAAGCTATGTGACTACATCAAAGCCTATAGCTACAATTACATGTTGTTACAGCCCCTCCCCACCCTAAGGGCGACAAGGAGAGTGAGCTGAGCTCTTGGGATAAACATATTCAGGCATTTCTCTTTCGAAAGCCATCAGGTGCTTGAAGGTATCAGGGGTCAGGCCAATTCTGGACTGTTTGTCCCGTGTTGCTCTGGGTTTTTCAGGATTTAGAAAGTAAATGAGCCTATGTGTTTAGAGGAGGGGAGCCTTCTCCACTCAACTCTTAGCGATTAATTCTCTTCTTTTGCTGGGTAGACTGGGGAGAAAGTTGCATACTGGCAAGTCCTAATAATACTTGAATGCTGTGTGCTGTGAGTATATGAATACAATTGTACCTTCGTATGTAACCAAGAACAAACTCATCCTCTGGGGATGCCTTCTTTTGAATATCTGAATCTATTTTAGAACTCGGTCAGGGTAGTAGTGAGATTATTTATTTATTTGTTTGTTTGTTTATTTATTTATTTGCCTTTTCAAGCTCAGGGGTTAAGCATGAAAATTCATGGCTGTCCTTGGCCTGCTAGTAACAAACAGTCTTTTATGTGAGAGAGTTAGAGATATTCAGGGCAGAAGTGACATGTAAGTTACACTTTGAAGACCTAGTGGAGGTTTGCTGTAGGATCAGATATGGTACATGTGTAAGAGAAAAATCACATAGTGTGTTGTCTCTACGAAAGTGCATGCGAACAGCGACTGTTCCCTGTTAAAGAAGTTGACGGTGATGATGGGTATTCATAAAGCCCAGGTTCTGTTCTTTATGCTTTATGTTAAAATGTAATATATACAACTATTTAAACACACAAACAAATACCAGGACATGTTATAAATATCTTTTTATAAACACAATAACATAAAATGAATTTTCACATTAATAAAAATGTCTCAGAACAACATTATCTTCAATGATTGAGCATCATCCCATTGTGCTCTAGCAATTTATTTAATGTTAGACACTTAGAGTGCTTTCAATTTCTTGGGATTAGCAACATAGACGAAGAGATGAAGACCCTCGCAAATAGATATTTGTCTCCATCTCTTGGAAATAACTGAAGTGGAACTGTTGGGTCAGAGGCTCTATACATTTTAAAGGCGTTTGATTAAGTATTTCTTAATTGCCCATCTAGGAAGCCGCAGCAGTTTATGCTGTCTTCAGCATTGTAGGAGAGAGCCTGGTTCCTCACCCTCACCAGGGCTGGATCTTATGCTTTTAAATCTTTGCCCATCTGAGAGGGGGAAAGATAGCAATTCATCGTAATTTGCATTTTTTGATTACTAATGTGATTGAACGTTTTTATGAGCACGTTATCACTTGCATTCTGTTTGTGTAAATTGCCTGTTTTATTTCTTTTGGGCAAGGGAATCTTTTACCTTGGGGAATTTTCTCTGAAGATACCAGGATCAGACTGAAAAACAAAAATCACCTGTTTTTTGAATTTTAGAAACACGGGAAAATGAAAGAACTGATCTGAAAGGAAGAAATCTGGTTCTCATTAGCGAGTGCTGCATCTGCAGCCATGGGGTTAGGGGCAGACTTTGGGACTTTTGCCTGTATTCCTAAATCGGACCCTAGATTGCCTTTTGGAATCCTCCGATTCTATCAGTGGCTCTCAGGACCTTACTGCCACTCTTAGAAGGCTTGCCAACATCTGCCTCATGGTCTAGAACATTTGAGGGCCTGCATTTTTCCGTCTTATTCTAGGTTTTAATCTCTTGAGAGGCAAAGGCAGTTTCTTCTTTATCTTTGAATGCTGTCCCTGATGCGTGCTCAGTAACTTGGGTGACAGGTTGTACCATTTCCTCTTTAAACATTGTTTTATTCTGTTCTTCACCAGACTTGCTGGGTAGTTTTAGTTAAAGTCCTCGATTTTCCTTTCCTTTTCATTCTCCAAGCCCCAAAGGACAAAAGTCAGATATTTGTTTATAAGGCGTGCAATGTTAAGTAGCTCCTTGAAGAGACTGAGAATTATTCCAGAGCCAAACAAACAAACAACAGCAACAGCAACACAAGAAAAACAGCTAAGAACATCCTACACTCAACTCATTAACCTCATCTGAAATAAAACATGGGCCACCATTGGCATTTCAGGGGCCGTGTCTCCTAATACCCCAACCTTAACAAATTGTAATTATTTACGTACTTGGCCTCAATGGGAATCCAATAACCATTGCTAGCTTTGTTCAACAATCCAATTAAGGAACTCTTTATCCGTAATATGCCATGCTTTCCTCTGAAATGCTAAGATGATGTTATGTTTTGAACACACAACTAGTTATTGGGTTGTAATTTTGTGTCTTTAGCCTTGGACTTTCTGGGGAAGTTCCTGTGCATTCTGCTTGGCCAAAGTTCCAGAAGAAAGAACTTGAAAGCCTCATTTCCATGAAATTTGTGGGATGTGGACTTAATCTATTCAAATTTCTTTCAGTGTACCTGCCTGCGGGAGACGTTTTCTGTGGAGCCTCACATTTGTGAGAAGCAGTAGGAGCCTAGTTCACTATGACCCAAGTGTTAACCCATCTCCAATATGAATGGGCACCTTACTTCATATGAATATTTCACCCAAATAACTTCATCTCTAAAACAAAGACATGGCTTGATCCAGGAAAGATCTTTTCACTGATGCTGCCATCAACCTCGTGCATCTAAAGCTTGCTGGAATTCTAGCCCCTGCTTTGCTGGCTTGGAGATTTTCTATACAACTACAGCATACTCAGCAAAGCAACTGTGTGCAAATTGCAATTCACACCATGCTCAGTCACTTCCAAATCTTTCCAGTGTGTGGTGACTGGTGTTTAGTCACCTAGACATAGCCATGCTGAAGATCCATGAATGAGTCGGTTCAAGTGACTTCCCTTGGAACCTAGTTCTTCTGGAAGCCTAGTTCTGAGTGAACTAAGCTGGGTCTTTTCTGGAGTGTCTGTATTGGATTTGGGTCTTTTCCAGGATGTCTTTATTGAGCTCCATGTTATACTTTAAGGGAAAGGAGCAGGGAAATCGCGACTGTTTCAGAGCAACTGGACGATAGATAAACACCTGCCTAATATATCAGATAAGGAAGACTCCAGGCAGTTAACTGCTTAAAGAAAAAGAAAAAAAAAAGCTACTGCTAGTGCACAATGACACAGTATGACATAGTGAGAATCCTAAAAATATCCTTCTTGGGGAATGTTTACGCTGTTCTCTAGGTGGTGTTGTGACATCCACCATGCTGCTAATCCCATGATCTAGGTGAGCGCTGTGAAGTCACAGTGGTGGATTGAAACTGCTAAGATATAATTTTAACAGAGGAGGTTTTTTTTCCATTCTTGTCTAGAGCTGTCTCTTAAGTGCAGGACCACTAGGTTGTGCTAGAGTATAAACCCAGTATGCGTGCTTTCCTGCTAAATCTTCTCATTATTGACTGTTTCTTTCATTCTTTCATATTTTAAAGAAACCTTAGATTTTTCTATTTTCTGTGGCTTGGAAGAACATACCAAACACTCCCGTGATCACTGTTCAGTGATGTGAAGGACCTTTGAGTAGCACTGTTTGATTCTGTAAAAAGTAAGGGGAAGTGGTATATTGAGAATTATTTGCAGTTCTGTTGAGATAGACCATACCTAGTAATCTCCTGAAACCTCATGTCCTGGTGTGAGAACCAAACCATGGCTTTTCCTCAGTCGGCTCATTCTCTGCTTCCTTACAGGCTCTAGGAAGCTAGACGTTGTGTCTTGGGTTCTTTGGAGTTCCTCTTCTCTCCCCTCTCTCCCTCTCCCTCGTTTCTCCTCTCCTCCCCTTCTCTCTTTATCCTCTATCTTCCCTTTTTCTCCCTTGTGCTTTTCTCTTCTCCACCCTTCTGTGTCTCCTTCTTTCTTTTGTTTTCTCTCCCTCCCACCTTCCTTCTCCTCTTTTCTCCCTTCCTAAGGCATCATTCTCTATTTCATATGCCTCTGACATCTTCACTTGAATATTTTATAGGCATAACAATTATTATGTTGAAAGCTAAGAACTCTCCAAATTTTATTTTTATCGAAAACAACTTTTTCATACAACACATTTTGATCATTGTTTTCTGTCCTTCATCTGCTCCCAGATCTTTGCCATATCCTTACCCATCCAATTTCATAGCGTTCTTTCCTCTCTCTTAGAAAACAGCAAATAAAAAAAAACAAACTAGAATTAAAAAGAAAAAGCACAGAAATCTCTCTCTCTCTCTCTCTCTCTCTCACACACACACACACACACACACACATACACACACACACACACACACCACACACACTCACACACACACACACACAGAAATCACACAAAGTGAGAAATAATAATATACAAGCAAAAGACAAGTAAGGTTAAAAAAAAAGCTCAAACTGAGATAAAATGTTTTCAAAAATACAATTGAGTTCATTTTGTTTTCACTATCCATGGGGCCTGCCCTTATGTACAACTCATTGAGATTTCATTGGAGAAAACTAATTTTGCCTTTGCAAGTGGTTGCCAATTATAGATTGATTTGGGGTGAAGGTTTGTGTCTGATTCCTCCTCTCAGCATTGGGACCCCACCTGGCTTGGATCTGTGCAGACGCCGTGCATGCTGCCACAGTATCTGTGACTTCAGGGGTATAGCAGTCTTCTTGTGTTTGGAAGACATTGGTTCCTTGGTGTAATACATCCCTGTTGGCTCATAAATCATTCCAAGGCCCCAGATTATACCCAGTCTTCTTATCTCTTCTCAGTTCATGTTCAAGTTGCACGTACCCCAGTTATGTAAGACATTTTTTGATTATTTTATTTCTTAACCCAATCAATCAAGACATCCTGTAGATTCTGCAATCAAATATCCCAGATGTACCCACTGTCCCTCCTCACTACAATTCTAGTTCAAGCTCCAGTTGTCTCTTACTTAGAGAGACCTTGAAATGCATTCTCCCCATGGAAATCAAGTCAACATTTAAATCAGATCATGTTTCTTTCTTACCTAAATCCTGAGAGTATTGGGGCGGGGTTTGAAGGTTGGTTCTGTCTAGTGTCAAAATCCAAATTCATCTTTTCCAATCACTTGTTGGTGTGATGTGCATTAACTTAACCTGGTTAAAGACAGACCACTGGGAAAGCATGACTTCTGAAAGTGCTCATTGGATTGGGTCTGGACAACATTAAATATGAATTATTAGCCTGATTAAAGAAGATTACCCGGGTGCACGGGCATCATCTAACCTTCTAATGGCCTGGATTCAATGAGAAATGTCTGAGGAGTAGTGAATCCACTCTTCATGAACTGGGCACTGGGCTTCTTTGTCCTGTAGACTCTGGGGCTTGTGTTTGAGTAGCAAACCCACTTCGCGTTCTTAGGCCTTGAGAGACAACTGAGAATTAGAACATTTTTTGCCCTGTTTCACGGGCCTTTATATCTGGATAGATATTAGACTAGTGATATTGCTAGCTATCCAGCTCAAAGAAATCATGAGACTTCCCAGATTCCATAACCTTATAGTAAATTCCTATAGTAAGTCTTTTCTTCTCTCTCTCCTTCCATTGGCTTCTCCTTTGCCTTCTTTCTATCTTTCTGTCTTACTGGTTCCTCGATTCTACTTCTTTGGAATATAGTTGGCAACTAGCCATTTTTCTTCATCTGGCCTTGAGAATGCCTTCTTATAGGTTTCTGAGTTACTTGGGCCATTTGCTTAATGATTTATCAATTGTTATCAATTGTCTGCAAATCAGCACCAATGACATAGTTTTACTGAAGATTTCCTCTTGTGACTGTATTGATTAGAATTAGTGGTGGCTGTGGATAATGGAGAACAAAATGTCACTGCTTTCTGTTTCTCACATATGGAAATACAGAGGGAAGCCATTCCAGGGACCTGTGCTCCTGATTCTGGCTCCTCCTCCATACGAAATGTGCTACATGGCGGCCTATTCAAAGTGCATTCTGCATACCAATGTGGCTCTTAGAATTCCCCACTAAAGTTGATCTTTCACTAGGGAAGGAGAGAATCTTTTTGCTGACGTAGTAGCTGTTTTTGCTTCCCCTTGCTTTTCCCCCCATTAAGTTCCAGTTTATTTGCTAGAAGGAGTCTGGGTATGAAAAGAATAAAGGCCACGATGTGAGCATTGTCTATCTTTTACAGATGGACCAACCTAAGTTCAGAATGTTTTAGTGCATCTCAAATTATGTAAAATGTGCACAGTCAACACTCCCCATGGCCCACAAGGAGTCATCAAAACTCACTTATTTAATTTGAATGGTAACTTTTCTTTCTGACCATGACATGGGGCACATTTTTTTTTTCATAATCAAGGTTTTGGTGGAAAAGACAAATTCAGTGTGATTAGAGGTGACAGGAGGATGTCACAGGACCTTAAAGATTCAAACACAAAATTCAAATACTCTCGTACATACAGGGAGTTGAAAGGTTGTGGGGATTTATAGTTTAGAAAGTTGGTATGCATCTCCATGGGTGAGTTTATAGTATAAGAAGAAGACTTTTCCTGAAACACTCTGTGGCTCTTAATTTGGTATCATCTTGGATTGTGAAATCTGTTTGTTCCAGTATTTGTGCTTGCCTGCCTCTCTGAATTTGGTGTCACACTGACATTGTCTCCATCCTCCTATGGAGTGTCAGTGTAGTTCTTCTCAAGAAGTCTCCTGAGTACGCTTTCTTACAGGTAGATCTCACCTCTTCCTGAGTGAGCTTGGTTGCATTTTTGAGCCTGTTGTTTGGAGTTTGTTGAAATTCTGTCCTTAAAGGTGCCAGGCTGAGGCTGGCAGGGGACACCAGGAGAAAAATATAGAGTCCCAACCAGCAGGTTGGATTTCAAAACACAAAAATAATATTCGAGGAATAACCTCCCTGTTTATGCTCACAAAGGCTGTCTCTGCGAGAACACAGCAGTTCCGCTTACACTGTTGGCCCTCTGCAAATCAGCACCAATGACAACATTATAATTATGCCTCAAAAACAAAGGCAGCCAGAAGTTGCATCTTAAGTATTTGTTATTTGGTTGTTTTAGGAGCATGTGTGTATGCTCAGCAGAAATAGCTTAAACACAGGCTCCTTAAAAATCTAGAACTTGGGGTTTAGTTTTCTGTTACATCCATCTTAGACAATAACATTTTTCTAGAGGAAAAACATTCAAGTATTTTAGGGGCTACGGGGCAGAAAACACTACTTCTCTGGTTTCTGTTCACAATACAGTTAAGCAAATTTAGGGAGGTTTACTGAAAGCCTTTGGAAGGAATGTCAATGAAGTAAGATGGGAACACAGAATCTAATCTTACACTAGTTACTGTGCATATCTCAATTTCTCATGTATTTGGCATTTATCAACTATATTTAAAAGGGGGTCTCTTAGTAAAGGCATGATAATGATTACCATTTATTCAAGGATGATACCGGGAACTTTGTAGTCATGATAGACAGTTTCTACAATGAGATTTGAGATCGTAGGATGAGGTCATATAATACTCTGTGTCTGAGGATGTACATTAAATGGCAGCTAGGTGGTACAAGTGAGATTCATACCTACATGCTCTGGAGTCCTTGCACTCACAAACTCCCAGCCCCCCAAAAAAGTTGTCCTGTTATCTTTATTGTGATTGCAAATAAAAGAAGGCCCCTTCTGAATTCCAGCAATACTATTTTAAATCTCCTACTTTAAGCCAGTGCTTAAATCTAGGTAGGACTCATATACACTTATTCATATATACTTAATTTTGGGTGCTTCTTCTTACTCCTCCCTCCCCATCTCCTTGCCCTGTGTCCATGTTTTTACCCTTCCACTACCATTTCCCAGTACTACCATTTCCACTTCTATGCCACATGCCTTCCTCTCTTCACAGGCCTCTGTCTAGGTTTTGGCCTCTACCCACAAGTAGCTCTGCCTTTCCTTTCCTTCCCACCAGTTCGCTTTCTTCTTGTTACAGTTGAGCTCTTTCCGTCTCTTTCTATCAACCCTTTCTTTCTAATTCAACAGTCAAGGAGCTTCACGAGTTTACCAGTTATGTCATATTCATTCAGAGAGAGATACAAGAGAAGCAGAGTTCCATCTCAAATGACCTGTATCCATCAACTGGGGCTAATGAGGGAGGCAGTTACGAATATAAATTTGGCTGTATACACAGTGTACATGGGAAGGGAAGAGCATATTTAAGAAAAGCTCTGTGTGTGTGTGTGTGTGTGTGTGTGTGTGTGTGTGTCTGTGTGTGTGTGTTTACATGCTTGTCAGTACATGGCAACTGTACTTTCATGCAAACTGCGGATGTCTCCCTACTGTGGGGTCCTGGTGGATGTAGAGTTGACAACACATGCACTTTGATATCTCTCAATAGCTTCTCATAGAGATGGAAGTGGAAAGGCTTTGGCGATGGATAGAGGAATCCAAAGAAGAAGAGTTGTCTATAATCTCTTCTTAACATCGATTTCAAACATACACCAACTATTGATAAGTCCACTTGATTATCCTTCAATTTTATGTTCCTATTCATTCAGTCATTAATCTTTCTATGCATTCAAAACCAATTATCCTTCAACTGACACTCTGAGCATAGGACATCAGGTCATAAGCACAGGAGCCTTTCTCTTATGTACAGAATCAAATGTAAGTTCCCCATCTGCTCCCCTCTTCTGAGGTCATCTTTTGCTTTTACTCGCATGTACTTGAGGTTACTGAACAACTCTCAAAGTCCTTTCACTTTCTTTACTTGATGAATAACTATCTCTTAGTTGCAAGGCCAATGTCCATCATCCTTTCCCAAACTTATCCTTTGTAATTCCCTCATTGACCCCAGACCCAAACTAAGAGAATTCTCTCCAATGTTCACAGAGTACTCAGTGAGCCCATTTCAGGATGGCTATTAAGCTGTCACCTGTGTGATAATGAGAAAAAGGTGTCTTTTTCTGGAACCATTTTGTAAAATGTCTAAAATTTGGTGGAAATATGTAAACCCTGCTTCTTTTGATGATGGACATGTCCTATTAGATTCAGTACTATTGAATAGAGAAAAAGCTAACTCACTAACTCAGTATCCAGCAACTGTCTCCCCTCTTACTTCGTCTAGTTACATGACTTATTGTATTTTAAGTTAAAATTATGTCCCATCAATGGTATATAAATTCCCCCAAGTAAAATTCTTGGTATTTTTTTTTTGGTTGTCAAAAGATGTATGTTGATACAATGCAAAAATGTTTAAAAATAATATATTGTTATAGGTTTCTCTTTACTATGTATTTCTCTAGATCAAGAATATTAGAAACTTTTGGCTTCATGTATCTCATATTACCTACCTTCCTCTCTGACTTGATTTTCATTTGCTTCTCCCAGTTTCATCTTTTAAGTATTTATTCATTTTTACATGTATGTATGTGTACATTTGCGAGTTTGTGTGTACCAATGTTCAGAAGCCCCTGGAGGGCCAGAGACCATTGGACCCATTTGGAATTGGAGTTACAGGTGACTGGGAGACACTTGATGTGATTAATGCAAGAACAGTAAGTGTTCCTAGGCTCTGGAGCTATTTCTCCAGACCACTTTTCTCAGGTTCTATTACAAGAAACTCCATTGTCATTTCAGATAATTGTAAATTTGAATTAGCAAAAATTATTTGTGATTCTACTACTCAGAACTATTAATCTCTATTTTCCTAGGTATTGTTTCTATGCAAGAACACTTCAATGTAGACTATTTTTTAAAAACAATGTATCATTATCCTCTCACAGGGAATAGGCTAATGTGCACATCTATAAACCACAAAGAAATAGCCAAGACTCAGGGGCACCATCTTTAAAATAAATCTAAAACAGGATGCAAGCTACTTTAGAAGATGCCCAAATTTCTACCCGTGGAGAGAGGATGGGATAGGGGGTTTCCGGAGGGGGAACCAGGAAAGGGGATAACATTTGAAATGCAAATAAGAAAATATCCAACAAAAAATTTCATAAAGAAAAGAAGAAGAAGAGGAAAATGAAGTGGAAGAAGAGGAAGAAGAAGAAGAAGAAGCAGCCAAATATGGTGGGTGGTGCATGTTTGTAATTCTAACACATGGAAGACCAAGGCAGGAGGATCATAAATTCTAAGCAGGAGGATTATGAATTCCAGGCCAGCTTGGACTGTAGCCTGAATAGACAAAATAAAAAATGAACTCAAACAAACCATGCCCCCCAAATTAAAATAAAACAAATAAAAACCTGTTATTTTTAGACTGTTAGGGTTATCTGTGCAATAGACTACAAATCTAATGTCTGAAACTCTTCTCTAATTGGAGAGGTCTGAAGGAATCTGAGGAGAATGCGTGTTTCCAGAAGTGTCAGCTGTGTTGAGAGCCAGAGACATGTATGTACTCTGCAGCCTTGTTTCAATCAGCATAAAGCATAAAGGCAGCTCTCTGAGATTAGTCTCTTAGGCTTACTTACATTTTTCAGGTTGACAGATGACTTTTCCTATCACAATGTGCTCTAGTCCAGCAACGTCTAATGTAGTCATTGTGTAATTAGCATTAAATTAGTTATAGGATAAAATGAAACAAATTCAGCCTTTGAAAATGAGGACTTTCATAAAAGGCCAAACTTGAGTGAAAGAAAGCCAGAGAACATTTCAACTCAAAAGGCAATTTGCTTTGCAAAAGGAAGTCGAGAAAATTACAGCCCATCATACCTAATTAGCGCACACATTTGCGTTTAAATGTATGCTCTTCCTCTAAGGAACCTTCTCCAAGTTCCTTCCCCCTTCACCTCTCAGCAGCCAGAATTCACTGTTGATGCTGATGGTGAAACAGGCATCAGAGCCCCATGATATTGGCCATTTCCTGACAGGGTTGTAAGAGGTACTGACAGATTGAGCATTACAGAAAGTCCTGTTCAAGTAGAATTAACAGTCACCTGATTATGAAAGATTATATGGAAATTCCCAGGAAAACTCAATGCACTAAATGAATTTCTCCCTTACATTTCAAGGATTTATTAAAGACTTTACCTAGATGTTTGTGCAATCTCTGTGTAATGGAGCTGAATTCTACCCTCTCTCTCCAATAGTAGGCTAGCTTTAGTGAGTTTTTGGTTAAAAAATGGCTAGAAAGGGATGAATAATAATTTCATAGCATGGAAACACAACTAACAATCACTTTACTCCAATGGTTAACAGAGCGATGACATCATCCTTGATGTCACGTGGCTATCAGGTGGTCCTTCCTGTGGATTGGCTATGTACTCTTACCACTGAAGGCCAATTCCCCAGTGTGGTAATAGGAAAGGAGTCAGAAAATTTCAGATTGAAAACCATTCTATAGGGTACCTTTGGGTTCTCTCAATATTGCAAAGGTTATGAAAAGAAATGAACGATAAGTAATTCCACACCAGAGGAGTCGGAAGAGACTTGACCTTTAAATGAGATGCAGTTGCCTGGATGAAACAGTGGAACAGAACAAGAACAAGGGTAGATAAGCTCATGAGTTCAGGGAAGTTCGGAGTTCACTTAACAACAATGTACGAGTATTCCTTTCTTTTCCTCCTCTTCCACCTTCTCTCTCTGGTGCTGAGGATCAAACACAGCCTCTCATGTGCACACTAGGCCAATGGTTCACATTGGGCTATCGGCTCTGCTGTTTTCATTTTGGCAAACATAACACACCATTGGATATGCTTCACAAGGAGGACATGGGGACTTTCTATACTGTCTCTGAAACTTTTCTGTCAACCTAAATCATTCAAAAATTTACAATTCAGGATTTTTGTTTACTGTACAAGTAGCTCTCAATCCATCTCTTTCATCTGTAGCCCAGGTTGGCTTTGAGCTTCAAACATGGCCAAGGGTGACCTTGAACTTCCGACTTCCTGCCTTTATCCCCAGAGTGCTGTGATTATAGGCATACACTGCTACAATAGTGTAAGTGGTGCTGTGACTAAAACCCTTAAAAACCCTTGTCTGTGCCAGCAAGCACTCTGAAACAACTGAAACACAACCCTAGCTTACTCCCATTTTCTTTATGGATTTACCTATGTCTCTAATCTTAACCTTTTATATGGTTTTATAGAAATTCATGTGTTCTTCACTGAGTGTCTATGTTTCTAATGTTATAGCTCAGATACAAAACTTCAGAATGTTATTTCCTAGGAGGAAACGGTTTTGGTGGTAATTCATCATTAAATTCTTGACAATTGACCATAGTGACTGAAATTAGAAGAGGGTCAAAATGTTTAACCTAATTATGGAAAAGCTAACTCTCAAGCATACATAATGGCAAGTCAGCATTATTATAATTATAGATGGCCACAGAACTGATGGGCGTTAAAGCAGTAGACTTGATTTTGAGGAGGAATGAATAAAAAGGGGCTTTAGAAGTACTTTTACTAAATATCCCTTAAAGTGAGGCAGTGTCTTTGTGGTACCTCTGGCAGACTGAAAGCTGTCCGCTCTTGCTTATGCAGCTGGCTGTCTTTGCCTGCTGGGAGAGGGGAACTGTGGTTTTCAATCCCAGCTGATCTGTGCTTGTTTTACACAGTTGACTTCCTAAAGAATTTAAGACAAGGAATATGCAGCTTTGGTTGTCTATGCCTGGGTTACTTTACTTGTTGTAATACAGTGGTTCTCAACCTTCCTAAGGCTGCAAGCCTTTAATACAGTTCCTCATGTTGTGGTGACTCCCAGCCACAAAATTAATTTTCATTGCCACTTCATAACCTTAATTTTCATAAGGTTGTGAATTGTAATGTAAGTATCTGCTTTCTTTTCCTGATGGTTTTAGGTCCTAAATGGGCATGCTTTAGTCCCTCTCATACTGAATTCAGTTTAGACATGAGTGTGATAACTTGTCAGAAATTTGAGTCTGTGGGGGCTTGTTTTGAATCTATGTTGTGAATCCTCACACTCATTGTGTCCTTCAGGTCACCTTCTACTTGGGATCAATGTATTAAAGAACACCCAGTAGTTTCAAGTAAATAATTGATTGAGTGGGTCAATAAAAAGACAGGTAAATGGGCATTTTGTCATAAAGCCATGACTCCAAATGGATGTAGTTACTTTCTCATCCCTAACTTCCTCTGGATAGGCAAAAGAATGCTGCTGGATTCCTGGGTGCTCCCAACCCATCTGTGCTTTCAGATTCCTTGAAAGAATAGACAGAAACAATTTCTGTTCATGTCTGGTTTAGTCATTCAACACAAAAGAGAAATGAACACAAAAACAGGTAGGAGAAGTGAAACAAATTTGTCTTCCATAAGTGACTATTGAGCTTGGGGCCTGTGGAGTGTTTTCTTGGTTCTTGGAGGTTAGCTATAACAACTAGATGGAAGAGTTTCCTTGTCTCTTCTCTGCCTTTTGTGATCCGATAGACCTGCACACATGTTTCTCAACTGTGAAAACTGTGACTTTATTCACTGACTGCCATATATGCAGACCATTCTCCCCAGTTTCTTGTGACGTGACAACCTTTGACCTTAAGCCTAATGGAAGTATAGTGCTGTCTCCACCTTTTGATGCTCTTCTATTATAATTCTTATTGATTTTAACTACATATTTTATTAGTTTTATACCCCATAGGATTGACACTGATTTTGGGGAGTCCTCTGGTTTTCTTGGGTGTGCTCTAAAAGAAAGCAAAACACCATACTACTCGGGAAAACGTAAGTGGGATATGTTTTCGGCATTATCATATAAAAAGCATTTATTCTTGTCTGAGCCCTCATGAAGTACTTCCTGGATGCATGAAGCCTTGTGTGAGATTATCCACCACCATGAGTGTCCAAGCAGTGTTCCTGGCACAGTTCTTATATGCAATTTGTGGTTTCTTGTAGCTCTAGGGTAGGATTTTTACATGTTCAAAGAGATATCTAGCATATTTATAAGTCAATGACAAGATCTGTGTGAACTTTTCAGTAAGGGACGAGACTTCTCTGGAAGAATATATATATTTTAACCATACTTTCCTTTACATACACCAGACATCTTATTTGGCAAAGGAATCCACAGGACACATAATGTATAAACAGATACAATATATGTTAACTACTTCTTTAGCCTTGGGATGATCTGGAAATGAAGTTTTGGGGCATTTGCAAAGAAATATATTGCTTAATTTATTTCCCAAACTGTTTTCTATTAAGCTGCTTCATTGTAATTATGTTTATCATAACAAATCCTATAATAAACTCTCATGTATGTATCTGGTCACATAGCTGTCCTGGATGTACTAGTTAAGGAAGGATTTGCTTTGAAGATGAACATTGTTTGGATGGAAATCACAGTTGAGGAACTTCAGAGGCACTTTGAATGAGCCAGTTATTTCCAGAAGCTAATGATGTGGTTTAGAAATATTTCCAAGATGAAACTTGTCAAATGAGGAGGTTAAGCTATCCATGCAGTCTGTGTAATCTCTTTCCTAAAGAAACTTCAAGAAGGTAAGTATTGAGAAACATTTTCCCTCTTGAGATACTCTCCAGAAATCTGGCTCTCAAAGAGGATTTCTTAATGTCTGGTTTTTCTGTGATTAATCTTGGCTATCATGACTGGGTTGATAAAAGAGCTAATTTATTAAAAAATATGTGGTTTTTGTTTTCAACCTTGGCTATTTTTGGTGTCATTGATAACTCCTTATTACTGTTGGAGACAGTATATATATAATTGTTGTTGAGTATTTTCCTTCCCTGAAAACTGTGGTCAAAACTAGAGTTAATCTTTGATGAATGAGGTGCTTCTTCTATTAAAAAATAAGTTGGGAAATTACCTTTCATGGTAGGATGGGAAGTCCAGTGTTTGCTGATCTTGTCTTTCCCATTTTTTTTTCATGTGGAAAGGTTTAATGCGAGAAGAAGAGTGGAAAAGGAGAGGAATAAAGGCCAGCCATGGGCACATGGAGGGAAGGGGGAGGGGAATGAGGAGAGAAGGGACAAAAGAGAAAAAGGGAAGAACAAAGAACAAAGAGCAAGAGCTGATCTTGTCTTTCTTGACCTAGAGTTTTGTGGTATAGATATATAAGACAATCCCGGATGAAAAGGGATCACTGTAATCCTCTAGAGAGTGGGACTTGTCAAGGATGAATGGGAAATCCTAAGAGGAAACTTGGTTATGGCAGAGCCAAGCTCACAGGCTATAAAAACTATTTGTATCTCAACAGAGCATTGGGCTGCCATATTGGGCTGCCTTCCATGATGGTTATGTATGAACATGTGGCAATATCAGTCAAAGAAATGAGGTTAAAAATGTTGACCACTTCTAGGACCAATGCACAAAGTCTCTTGAGAAAGAGCCTCACATTTTTTTCTCTTTAATTGATGCAGCTGAATATATTGTTGACCTCTTATCACACAAGGGTGAAGAAGAGCCATTGGAATCTAGGTTTCTGAATTACCCATTGTGAAAGGTATACCAGTTAGTCATCAATCTGCTAAAAATAATTTCTTTTGGACTTTTAATGAATAAAAAAAACCCTCTTTTTGCAATTAGGCCACTTATACATTTGCGGGTTATTTATTATAGTGGTCACATTATTTTAACTAGCCCATAAAACAAATAGACTTGCTCCTCTGCTTACTAAGTAGTTTCTTATAATGTCAAAAGTGTGAAATCTGGAGCTAGTTGTAGCACTGGTATACTGGCTCTGTAGGCTACTAAGTGATTTGGAAGGTGATGCTTTTTGAATAGGAAGTCAGTTTCTGAACACTAGCTTCCCCTGCTGTGGTATATCCCATCTCTTCTCCCAACACAATCTCAGTGTTCTGCCATTATCAATGGAGACAGAAAGGACAAGTCATGATTCACCCATATTTTTATCTTCTCTCCCTTGCTGAAATATTTCATTTGCTAGACTCAAAGAAGCAATCCATACTTAATACAAGGAAACTTAAAACATTTTATCACTTGACAGCAGTAGCAGATTTTGTTACAGAGGATTTCATACACTTACAGCACACGTTTTAAACAAGCCTATCCCTATACCCTTTCCTCCAACATTTTCCTATATCTCCACCCCCAATTTCTCCTCCCTACTTCATGTTCTGTGTTTTTTAATCCACTGAGTCCACCTAGTGCTGCCAATACGTTCATGGGTGTGGGGTCATCTGCTGGAGCATGAGCAAGTTCTAATGGGTGTGGTTCCCTTTCCTTCACAAACAGAGCAGCATTTATTGTTCTGTCTTTTTCTGTTTAAATCTTATCTCGCTTACTGGAGTCAGATGAAATCTCAAGGTGGTTTAAATTTGCATTTTCTTGATGTCTCAAGATATTTCTTAGTTATTTGAATTTCCTCCACCTCCACCCATTTTCTTCTTTATTTTTTTCAATATTTTTCTTCTTTAAAAACAAACTGGATTTACTTTTTCTTTTATGTGTGTGGATGTTTTGCCTATATGCATGCCTTCTATACCAGAAGAAGGCCAGAGGAAGAGATTATGTCCTCTGGAACTATTGTGAGTCATCACCTAGATGGTGCGAATTGAACCCAAGTTCTCTGAAAGAGCAACCTGTGCTATTAACTACTGAGAGATTTCTCTAGCTCCTGTATCTGTTTCCTTATGTATTTTGAGAAGTTTATGCTTAGTTCTATACCCCAATTTTTAATTAGGTTGATTATTTTCTTGATGCTTTGCTTTAAGTGGCTTTGTATAGTCTAGACATGAGTCCTCTGTCAGATATTTAGCAATTAAATATTTTCTTATTTTGTAGGCTGCCTCTTCACTTGAATGATGTCCTCTGTTAGACAGAAGTTTTTAGTTTCATGTGGCACCATTTGTCAATTCTTACTTATAATGTTGTGCTAAGAGGATCCTTCTCAGAAAGTCTTGTTCTATGCCTATGTATCCAAGCATCTTCCCTATTTCTTCTCCTACTGTATTCAGGGTATCAAGTCATGTTCAATTCATGGTCCACTTAGAGTTAAACTTTTTGAAGGGTGAGAAATGAGGATCAATTTCATTCTTCTTCCTGTAACTATTGAGTTTGACTTTTGTTAAAGCCTTGGTTGAAGATGATGCCATTTCTCCAATATGTATTGTTTGCCTCTACACACACACACACACACACACACACACACACACACACACACACACACACACACACACCAGTTGTCTATAGGAGTGTTGTCTTATATGGAGGTCCATAATTCTATTTTATTGATCTATATGTCTGTCTTTATGCCAGTACCATGTTGTTTTTATTACTACAGCTTTGTAGTGTAACTTGAAATCTGGGATGGTGATACTTCTAGCAGTGCTTATTGCCTGGGGTTTGTTTTGGCTACCTCGGGTCTTTTGTGTAAACCAGAAACCATTCTTTGCATTTGTATCATTAGCTTCCTTAGCTACATTGAGAGGGACACCATATTACCCAGGCTTTTGTCCAGCATTATCCTAGTGTTTTTCAACTGGAGTTACCTTGCACCTTGCAGTACAAATGCTTAGTTTGCTGCCACAGGTGGGGCTGGAAATGGGAGATGGTGTTACCTACTTGAGTAGAAGCCAGAGACATTGCTAAATATCTTCTCTCCTACTCCACTTCAACATATTCTCATTTGCTTCAAATATAAACTTTAGGTTAAGAAACCCTGCATTAGTGTAAGTTAATTTGTTGAAATTGTATTTTAGAGGATAATCAGCAGAGTAGACATATTTAAGACAATGTATGCAAGTTAAGGAGAAAGAGATAAATAAAGAATTATGAAGGTTGAAGGTGAATGCTAGTATATTTTAATGGACCTGAGGCTGCAGGCCAACAAACATGGCCTGAAGGAAAAAAAATTACTCCTTCCCTGGAATATGGCAATTGCTCAGCTGTGTTTTTGAAATGTTTTAATACTGTCTTAAATTAATTAAGGCCATTGCAGATCGTGGTGGGGAGAGGTCAGGGTATTATATTGAGGTTAGGAATGGTCTCTTTCTTATGAGGACTCTCTAAAAGCTGGGGGTGGGGGGTTGCTTTAACAGTCTGCCTGAGCAGGTACCTGTCCTCTGAGGTTCTTGGCACACGTCCAGCAGATGGACACATTATCATGTTCTCTCTGACTTCTCATTTTCAGAGTGTAGCACTAAAAAGTGACTGCTGGTCCCAATATCAAAGCAACAGAAAGTATGTCTCTTAGCAAGAAGACCTATTGTCACACTCTGACATCATAGAATGATCCTGGCTTGTCAACGGGTCCTGGAACTAGAAGGGTCCTGTGCTCTTCTCTTTAATTATAGCATAAGCAATGAAGGAGGACAACATGTGTGGTCCAGAAAAAATGCATGATTAATCTGAAGTCGTAATGGAAAAATCAGGGTTAGGATTAGGTTTACCTTCTCCAAGTGTGATGTGTGTCTTTCTTTCTTTCTTTCTTTCTTTCTTTCTTTCTTTCTTTCTTTCTTTCTTTCTTTCTTTTCTTTTCTTTTCTTTTTTCTTTTTTTTTTACATTTTTTCTTTTATTGGATATTTTTTATTTACATTTCAAATGTTATCCCCTTTCCCAGTTTTCCCTCCAGAAACTTGATATCTCCCAATGCTTCTATGAGGCTACTACCTTGTTACCCACCAACTCCCTCCCAACTCCCACACTGACATTCCCCTACAATGGGGCATCAAGCCTTGACAGGACCAAGGGCCTCTCCTCCCATCAATGCCTGACAAGGCCATTCTCTGCTACGTATGCGGCTGGTAGCACTTTAATAAAGAAATCAATAGTTCAGCGAAAATCTCAGTAAAATCTTTGTTGGATTATCAGTTTAAATACCAATCTAGCTGGCTTTGTCCTGTTCTCCCCCATCTCCCCCCAGCCCTTCCCATCTCCCCCAGCCCTCCTCTCCCTCCTGTTTGCTCTCTCTCTCCTCTCTCTCTCTCTCTCTCTCTCTGCCTGAACTGGTTTCGTGTTACATTTGGGGATACCTTTTAGAAGTCAAACTCGCAATGCTCTTTTGTTGATCAGCTGCTGAGATAGGTTCACTCTCGTGCTGTATGAAATCATAACTTCTTTTTAAATGTGAATTAATTTTTTTCCTTCACAATTTGATGGATCTAGTATTTGGAAAATACTTCCCAGGGTTACTTGGTGTGTTTTGGAGGTTGCTGTCAAAAGTTGCTATCTAAAGCCACCATGGATCTGGGCATATGAGGCTGTTTACTCAACTCACCTAACAGTTGATAACAGTTGATGGTCGCTATTCCCAGATCAGTGTTCCTCCCCCATCCCCCGTCCCTCACTGGCTGTCCACTGACATCAGCTTGGGTTCTTTACAGTATGTTTACTTTAGAATATTCTATATTCTTTCATGGAAATTCTGGATTATAAATGTTAGTGTCCCACTGTCATGATATTTATTGCTTAACCTTCAAATTATATTGCTTTTTATGATCTAGCTTCAAAAAAGCATCCAGTTCTACTTCTGTGTCACTCTATGTGGTAATAAGAAAGTTCCCAAGATTGTCAAAATGAAGGGTAGAAGACATAGCTTTTGCTTGTTGATGATAAGTCTGCCAAGGTATTTGAGGACATGTTAAGATTCTTACAGTTTGTACCTTACTTTCTAAATGCTTTCACAAGAGAGACATTAATTTGGCTATTGTCAAATGTCTGGTTTTCTTTTTCAGACTTTCCAGATTTCAAAAAGTCAATTCACAAAATATGTAGAAAGTTGCTCTTTATTTATGAGCACATTATTTAGTTTCTGCTTCCCTCAATTTTCTCATCATTACAAGTGGAATAGATACAGGCAAATGAAATATGGTAATTTTGTTCTGAGGGATAAAATGTAAATGATCCCTGAAATAACAGATGCACAAATGACACTGTCATAGAGTAGAACATATGACATGCCAGCTCATGTCTAGGTCTCTCTCTCTCTCTTTCTCTCTCTCTCTTCCGTCTGTCTGTCTCTGCACATGCAAGTATGGTGTGGGCCCATGTGCGTGTTAAGCTTGTGCCTCTGTGTACATTTGCAGAGGTCAGAGGAGAACATGTAGAGTTCCTTTGTATCAGCCTCCACTTTTCTTTAAGACATGACCTCTCACTGAACCTGCAGCTAAACTGGTGGCTACCAAGTATTAGCAATCCTATTATCCCTGTCTCCCATAGAGCTGTGATTACAGGCAAGTATGAAGTCATACATGGCCTTTTACATTGGTGCTGGTATCCAAACTCATGTCCTCTTGCTTTTACAAGAGTATTTACCATCCAAGGAATTAATCTACAGAAAATACTTATTTTGTTACCCTAAATTGTTTATAATAACTCTGAAAATAGCTCTTGATACTGGGGTTTAAAGATGGTCATTCCCTATAAGTTTATAGAAGGCTCATGTTGGTCTAATATCCATGAAAGAGCAGGCATCACTCAATGCATACCACTAAGAAGATGGATGCATGCTTGCATCGGTTATTTTCTTGTTGCTGCGATAAAATTCCTGAGAAAGGCTTCTTAAAGAAAGAAGAGTGTCCAAGGAGCCATCTTTGTCTCTCATTCTCAATTGTGATCCCCCCCACGCCCAAGTAAACCATCTAGACAGGAAGTCATTGAAGAGAATTCTTAATGCTTAAATATTGTGATAGGGATCCTGAAGTGTAGCTCTTCACAGGGGATGGCTTCTGGCAGGGCTAGAGGTGGGGAAGGACTCATTTTTTTAAAGGTCTGGCTACTGGGAGTTCGAATATGATCCAGTGAGCATATCGTCAACATAAATTGGACTTGATATATATTTCCTTTTTTTAAACTTCTTTTCTTTGGGGGAGGTCACAGAGGAGGAGGGAGTAAGCCTGAAAATGCCAGGAAATGAATGTGATAAGGGTGTATTATATGAAACTCCCAATTAATCAATAAAAATATGTTGAAAAAAGAAAGAAGAATGTATTTTGTCTCATAGTTTAAAGGTACACGGTCCATCATGGTGAAAACATCAGGAAGGAGGGAGTGCAAAACACCTGATCACATTGTATCTGTAGTCAGGACACAGAGGGAGAGTGTCAGAGGAAGTGGGAGAGAGACCAGGTATCTTCCAGACCCTCTCCCATGGGATGATGTTGCCCATATTCAAACTGGATCTTCCCTCCTCAGTTAAACCTCTCTGGAAACAGCCTCATAGATATACTTAGAGTTGTGTCTCCTAGAGACTCTAAGGCCAGTCAAGTTGACCTCAAATAATCATCTTTGGATCTTGATCAAGCCTGGCAATTGTCTTTATATCATAGCTACCAGGACTGTACTTTCCTGAGTCATAACTCTGCTTTAGGTCATCTGGGTTGCTTCCACTACAGTCCGTGTTAATGCCCATGGTTCACGGTGCCACTGGGGATCATGTTGCTGTCTGTGATCAGGATGTGTGTACTGAAGGAGACCATGTTGACGTCTGTGGTCAGTGCTGCTACCAGAGGCTATGTTGATTGATGTTACTGATCCATGCTGCATCCAGAAGCCATATTGAGGTTCATGGTCCATGCTGCCACCAGGGCCCATGATAAGTTCTGTTTTCCATGCTGCTGCTGGAAGCTCTGTGGCTGTCCATGGTTCATGCTTCTGCTAGAAACCATGTAGAAGTACATAACCTGTGGACTTGACAGATGTTACTGGTAAGAAAACTTCTTTTGCTGTGATATTGATGACTGCAGACTCATAATTGAGAAGGAGAGATATTGAAGGCTTCTGTAATACCTCTCAGCCCTTACAAAAGAAACAATCCAGACAGGAAGCTGGGAGGAATAGGAAGCTGGTGTAATTGTGTACGCATATGGAGGAAGAAGAAGATGAGGAGGAGGAGGTAGAGAAGAAGGAGGAAGAGGAGGAAGAGGAAGAAGAGGAGGAAGAGACAGGAGGAAGAGGAAGGAGAAATGAGGAGGAAGAGGAAGAAGAGAAGAGAAGAGAAGGAGGAGGTGGAGGAGGAAGATGAAGAAGAAGAAGAAGAAAAGAAAAGAAGAAGAAGAAAAGAAAAGAAGAAGAAGAAAAGGAGAAGGAGAAAGAGGAGGTAGAGGAGGAAGATGAAGAAGAAAAGGAGAAAAGAAAAAAAAGAAGAAAAAAGGAGAAGGAGAAGGGAAGAAGAGGAGGAGGAGGAAGAAGAAGAAGAAAGAAGAAGAAGAAGAAGAAGAAGAAGAAGAAGAAGAAGAAGAAAAGAAGAAGAAGAAGAAGAAGTAGAAGAAGAAGAAAAGAAGAAGAAGAGGAAGAAGAGGAAGAAGAAGAAGAAGAAGAAGAAGAAGAAGAAGAAAAGAAGAAGAAGAAAAGGAGAAGGAGAAGAGGAAGAAGAAGAGAAAGAAGAAGAAGAAGAAGAAGAAGAGGAAGAAGAAGAAGAAGAAGAAGAGGAAGAAGAAGAAGAAGAAGAAGAAGAAGAGGAAGAGGAAGAGGAAGAGGAAGAGGAAGAGGAAGAAGAAATTCTTGGGGAAAAGTACCTGGTTATAAAATGCAGAAAGGGGGAATCTTCTCAGTGCCTTTGGGATGAAGATTCCTGAGATGTGATTGATTCAATGGTTTTCCAGGAGTATGATTGAATCTCCTGACTTAGATACTTTTAGCATGTGTTTTATAGATAGTGGAGCCAGGGAACATCAAAGCAATAAATGTCAGCTTCTGGTTGAAGAAAGGTGATGCTGACTCCCTTCCTCAGTGTTGGTGTTCAGGTCTGGGCTACAAGCGCCAGCAGCCATTATTTACTTGCCATGTTTAGAATCCGTCTAAAAGAGCTGGAAATCGTTTGGCACAACTTTTCAGTCATCTTGAATTCTAACCTGCACACTTCATGCTGTAATTTGTCAACTGTGTCTTGGAGAGGCATCACAGCCTGCCTAGAATAGAGACAGAGCTGGCATTCCAGTGAATGCCATTTAAAAGAAATCAGAGAACCCTTCAGGGATGTGATGCTGTTGATTACTGCCGTAATTAGCATTAGGGCTGGTAGACTTCACTATCCATGGAGTGGCAACAAGTGTGCTGGGTGTTGTTGACAAAGCTTGGAATTCCTGATTGTTTTTGCCAGAGGAGGCAACCTCACTCTCTCTAGATGCACATTTATTTCCTCTCTGCTCTCCTTATGAACATTTTTCTAACTTGGGAACATCATGAACCAGATGGAAAACTGACTCAGGAGCCTGTATCCCTAATGACCTTCCAACCTATTTTTAGATTATTCACCTTTTCTCTACCATGTCTGCCCACCCACGTGTGCATTTATTCGTGATCTATTGAGTATTTATTGTAACCAGATTTTTTTTCATCTGACATGCTGTATCTAACTCATAACACCGATGAGTTAGGAAAAATTGTTAAGAAAATATTGTGAATGTGGAATTGAGTTTTGCAGAGGTAACAGAAACTGGGCTAAAGTGAACATGCATTGTAAGTACAACTTTGGGCTGGGGGTATATGTAACTCAGTGGTAGAAAACTCTTCTAGAACTCTTCAAGCTATATCCTCTGTATAGTTCTGTAACAGTGCTCATGTGGAAACACATATTCAGGAAGATTTCAGGAATGAGGAAAACAGGGCAGCAAGGCCATGAGAGATTTCACATTGTGTCTAAGTTGTCATGCACAATCCCATCACGTCCATTACATTCCACCTCGCTCTAACCCATCCTGTTCCTCTTCAGACCACCCCATCCATTTTTATATCTTCTCACGTCATTCAGTCTCATGTCTCTTATATAATCCCTTTCCATAGCTGCCCAACACTCCTCCGAGCAAGATTCCATTGTAGGTCGTATGGATGCCAAAAGGAATGATTCAGAAATCCTAGTCTAGAGGAGTTAACCCCCAAAATGAAGTATGGATGATTGAAAGTGGCTGAAAACATTCCACCTTTTTGGTTGAAGAGTTACCTAGGACCATCCATTTGAATATGGGACGGCATCAGAGCCCAATTTTAATTGATAGGATGTAGTAAGTCTGACACATTGGTTGCTGATACAATGCCAAAAGAAGCATTGAGACGTCAGGCTAATTCTCCTAGAAGGCTATCTCTGGGGGAAACCAGATGCCATGTCAGACATTCAAGATACTTAAGATTCTGCTGCTAACTAGTAAGATCACCAGTGGAAGGGGAAGCCCTTGGTCCTGCCAAGACTGAATCCCCAGTGAATATGATTATTGGGGGTAAGGCGGTAATGGGAGGAGGATGGGGAGGGGAACACCCATACAGAAGGGGAGGAGGAGGGGTTAGGGGGATGTTGGCCGGAAACCGGGAAAGGGAATAGCAATCAAAATGTAAATAAGAAATACCCAAGTTAATAAAGATGAAAAAAATATTCTGCTGCTAAAAGAAACACACACACACACACACACACACACACACACACACACATATATATATATATATATAGTCAATGGTCCCAGGTAAGCCCAGATCTCCAGATTACTTTGCCACAGTTTGAGACATTTGGTCAGCATATCTGCCGACCTCTTTCTGACCCCAGTTACCACCAAAGAAAGCAGAAGAAACTCCCAACAAAGTCCTGCCCCAGTTTTTCAGATCAAAAGATCTGATAAAGAACTGACCACTATCTGAAGCCATTAGAGTAGTTTATTATGCCAGCATACATAACCAGAGAGGAAGGAAAAGGATAACTTTTTAACTAAACGTTCTAAGGAAGGATAGGTATAAAATGTTGTTGAGAAAACAAATAAATGCACAGAAAATTAAATTTGTTTCCTCAGAGGCCAAACATTACCCCACTTAAGTGGGTAGCAACTGTACCATAGTTCTTGTGAACCAAGTATCTGTTGAATCCCTTGACTCGATTCAGTAGTCAGTGTGTTCATACTTTTGACAATCACAGAGAGTGAGTGCTGGGAAGGTTAAGATAGCTGAGGAAATTATACAGAAGGGGGACCTAGAGCCGGAAACTGAAATATGATTGGAAGAGGAAGGATAAATGATGCTGATCAGTGGCGTCAGGTTGAACAAATCCCTTAAGGCACAGGTACCCATGGTGCTCTTGGGCACACTCACTGGCTCTGTGTAATTGACATGTTCTTACCCAGGGTCCTTGCAAGGACTGGAAATGTCTCTTCATGACAGTGATATGAAGGATCTTATTTCCACTACCATGACTCTGAGGCAGAAAGAGGAACATAAGAGGGAGATATAGAGAATTAGAAGGCAAAGAGGCAACACATTCAAAACAGTCTATGAGAAAATTGCAATTCAAAACTGCAGTCTCTGAGAGACACTGTTTGTTCTTCCAACTGTTTGTATCTCCTTGAATGCTTGGCAGATCCATTTTTTATTGGAACGTCTTAACCGACAGGGGATTACTCAGTGATTCATTTAGAAGGAATCATTAAAGGAAAATCACGGCACATCACATCCTGTCTTCTTTAATTGCTCATTTATTATTACTGTGGGTGAGATAACGGCCTTGTGCTATTCTTCTAAATAGTGTAAAATATTTATTGGTAAATATAGCAATGCATAAATTAATGCCAGTTGCAAGTTTGTGGGGCATTTCCCTCTCCACTGATAGCCATAATTTTTACTTAAAGCAAAACAACACTGATGTATTCTGGTTGAGTATTGAGTGAGAGAGTTGTGAGCTAAATGTCTGTAGGAGGAAATTGTCTTCTTTGTTTCTTTGTCAAAGCAGGAGTCTCTGGGTGGACCTATAGCATGTCTGTAAAATCAATTTCTTTTCTATTAAGAACACTGTGCTTGGGAAGGAGGCATATAGAGGTGTAAAATTTTTTCTTTAGGGGTCACAGCTGAATTCAGCAGCAGACTCTCCAACTTTAAGGGACTTTTATAAGCAAGGGTATTTGTTATATTTCTTATCTCAAAGTCCACAGGTAAGTGGTTCTGTAGAGTTGATTTGCTGGCTTAACAATGTCACCTAGGATTCAAGATAATGTCTTCATACAACAACATCCAAAAATAGGAAGTTTATTTCTTTTTCTGCAGAAAATCATTTTTAGAATCTTCCAGCAGATTCCATTCAGATTTTCTTTTCCCAGACCCAGGATTGTTTTCTACTTCTAAACTAATCATGCTAACTTCAAAAATGCTTGGAAGGTTGGCCAAAGTTCCATCTCTGTTCTGGAAAAGAGGGACCAGTACCTTCCATTAGTACTAGATTGCTCCTTTGAAACAATTAAAAAAATAGTTATTTACCTATGTAAATAACTTATGTGTTTGGTGTTTTGTCTGCACAGACATAGTGCAGGACATTTCTTGCAGTGCCCATGGAGACCAGAAAAGAGTCCCCTGGGACTGGAATTATGGATGGTTGTTAACCACTGTGTGGGTGCTGGGAATCAGTCTTGGGTCCTCTGCCAAGAGCATTGGTCCAGTACTTTTAACCACCATGGCATCTCTTAGTCCTACAAATAAGGTTTTTCATTAAGGGATTTATAGAGGAATGGCTCATGTATGTGCAGCCTGTATTGTTGGCCACAGGTCAAAGTAACTTGGGTCTGATGATTTAATATATAACATATGGCCAGCTATTTCCATGCTGGAAAATATAATAGGAACATGAAAGACAAGGATGTTCTCAGGGAGTATTTGTGGGCCCTGCAACAAAGCAGGCAATTCTTTAGCTGAATTTAATAAATTTAATGAATTTAATAATTTAATAAAACATTAAAAACGATAAAACAGGTTGCCTATTAAACCTCAGGGGGTGGGAATACAGAGGCAAAATAAGACCTAGCATTTGCCCACAAGGAATTTAAAATGCCCTGTACCATCTGCTCTATTCAATTGGTCACACAGAATGCAGATTCACATGCCAATGTCACGGTGCTGCCATGCATCCCTCTGGGAATGAAAGGTTATGACATGGCTAGAATATCTCACTGTCACCTCTTCATTTCCCTTCTGTGACTTTTCAGTCATGGGCATGACTGGGTTAAATGTCCCTTCCCTTTATTCTCCCAGCACCAGTGCTTATCTTTGCCATGGGCTTTAGCATTCCCAGGTCTGACTGCCAGCTGCTGTCACAGAGCCTGTGATGGCAAATTGCATTTTGATCAATAAGTATCCTCACTGCCTAGTTGGTGGCTAGAACATAGATGACAGCCAATGGATGTCTGTGGGATGAACACATGAATAATTGAATGGAAGGAAATGAAAGTGGGGACCTTTAGTTCCCTCCCGTTAGCTTTCACCTTATTAGTTTTTCACTTTCTTTGTCCTCACCCCTTCATTTTCCTCTTTTATTTTCCTTTTCCTTGCAATCAAGTAGTGAGTCTAGCATTTTAAGTTATACAGCATTTGCACAGTCTCACACAAAGCTTTTCCCTTCTCTTTTCATGGAAAAATTGAGGTTGACCCACAATTGTCAATATTATCCAGAGAAAGAATCCCATGCACATTTATTCTACTGCAAATAGTCTTTTGGTCTAGTTGCAAAGATATGAAGTTCTTCAAACCCCCAAATGATAGACCTATGTTAGAAAAGACCATTGCTTCTTGTTTCTAGCTTTGAGTACAAGAAGGTACTGACATTGTTGTTATACATAACTGGCGGTTGCTAGAGGATGATATGGACTTGAAATTTGGGGTGCAGTAATTCACTTAATATGATGAGATGTATAGATGTCCTTTTTAGGTCCAAGCACCCAGAAAAAGATATCAGAGTATTCCTCGTGCTTTTGGTGATGGGTGTATATGTTAAGTACTGGGAGGTCCCAGAGGCTTTATCTATCTTGAAAAGAAATTAGTAAACTCCATTGTGATATTTTGTCCATCTTAATTCAGGGGCATTAGTTTTGGTTTGTAAAAATATAGTATTAAAATATCTACCTAAATGTTTCTTAATGGCCTCTGGAATTTTCTACTAGAGAAAATTATTTCTGTTAGGTATATATTTTGAAATATGACTTTCTGGAAGGTATTGGGTGGTGGTAGTGGGCCTCCTGGAGTTCTTTTGGATTCCATTAAAATTATTTATTTCTCCTTTTTCTCTGGAGCAATCCTCTGATGGGTGCTACTTTTAAAAGATTCTAGTACCTAGTGAAGGTGAGATAAGAAGGAAGACTACACATCGATGTCAGAGTGAGGCTTAACTGAGAACAGAGTGGTGGAGAGGTAGAAGGCCTCCCAGACCTGGTTTGTGGGGCGGTTGGAGATATCATGGGGCCCAGCACACACTAGAAGGAAGGGTCAGCACCGACCAGCCTAAAGCACAGGGAACGAGCTGCTAAAGAGGGAACAGTGTGGTCAACTTTTCAGACCAAGCCATAACATTTCTTGGGCAGGAATCTACAGCCGAGTGGTTCCATACCATGAAAATACCTACTTTGGACAGGAGTATGGAATTAATAATGAAGTTGGAGATATCTGGAGAAGATGATCTTGGAGATTTTGGTTTCCCGTTTTTGCCCAATGTATAATGGAGAGTTCTTGAGGTCACCGAAGTGGAGAAGGAGCACAAGTTTTACTCATGAGAATGTTAAAACTCATTTTTTTTATTGTATTTTTAAAATTTACATTTCAAATGCTATCCCCTTTCCTGGTTTCCCCTCTGGAAATCCTCTATCCCATCCCCCCTCTCTCTGCTTCTATGAGGGTGCTCCCCCATTTACTTACCCACTCCCTCCCACCTCCTTGCCCTGGCATTTCCCTACACTGGGGCATCAAGCCTTCACAGGACCAAGGGCCTCTCCTGCCATTGATGCTGAACTAGGCCATCCTCTGCTACATATACAGCTGGAGCCATGGGTTGCTCCATGTGTACTTTTTGGTTGGTGATTTAGTCCCTGGGAGCTTTGGGGGCTCTGGTTGGTTGATATTCTTGCTCTTCCTATGGGGTTGCAAACCCCTTCAACTCCTTCAGTTCCTTTTCTAACTCCTTTATTGGGGCACCCTGTTCTCAGTCCAATGATTGGCTGCGTGATGCACTTACCTAAATTAACAAAGATAAAAAGACCATTCCCTAATGTTACAGTGCAAACACATAGACCTGACTTCTGGGAACCTAGAGTAGGTTGCATTTCCAGAATTATGATAATAGGTTACCTCAGGGAATTCTGCATGTCCTCCCAACTTCTGAATGAAGACTTCTCTTCTAAGAACAAGCAGCCATGTCAAGACTTAGAAGGATTTCTAAAATCATTCTCACAATATGATCTGCTACTACTCTATACTTGTCTTGAGAAAATAAAAGCTCATCTTTGTTTGAGAAGGTAGTATTTGCATCAGAACATTTTGGTGGCTTCTGGGGTGTGCGTGCGAGAGAGAGAGAGAGAGAGAGAGAGAGAGAGAGAGAGGAGAGAGAGAGAGAGAGAGGAGAACCATTAAAAATAATCCAAGGCTACTTAAATATATGATGTTCTTGTGATGGAGGCCCACAAAACTCTGTTGCTGTTTCTGGATCAATTAATTGAGTTTGCGTGTACCTTAATAATGTTACTATTAGACTGGTCTCCAAAAAGGGGCCTTGAATACTTGAGAGACACAGCCTCTGAAACTCCTATCTCAGTGAGTTCAAACTCACTGTTACTTAAGGAGAGCTCCTCTGTCCATCCTTTCACCTCATAGACTTGATCTCAGCATAACAAAGCCTAACTCTGCCCGTTGCTTGCATCTCTAACCAGGCTACTTCCCTCCTCTTGTATTCACTGTGAAGATACCTACCTGTCTGTGTTATCATTGCAGAACTCCTCCGATAAAGCATCCATCCTGGCCATTCTCCAGGTCCTCAGCGATCTGCTTTCTGTTGGTGAGTACACTATATTCACACCAAATCATATTGTAGGTTGGAGACAGTGCTAGCTATCGCCTGTCCCAGGAAATGATATAGCTTTTTTGCAGCTTAACTTTCCTGCGTGGGAGAGAATAGCCAGCCAATGTTTTTTTCCTTGATATTATTTGATAAGGCATGCGTAGACTGGGATTGTACTTAGGCTCCTCAGCCTTGTCACTTTGTCACCTTACAGTGCCCAAACTTAGGAGACAGTGAGCTGCTGGGTGGCTATGTTATGGTTTCTGTTCTGTAAGGCCAAAAGTCTTCACCTGAGAGAGCTGTTTCTCAGCAACCATATCCCTCCCTCCCTAGGCTCCCTTCCTTTGTGCTCACAGGAAGAGCCAGCTACTAGAACATTTTTACAAATATCTCATGGAGATGGAAGTATGAGGTGGGTAAACTGCAAAGGTCAGCAAGTCATTTACATTTTCAGAAATGAGATGACAGAATTGAGTAGCTACAAGTCACCTAAGTTAACCAGATTAAGAAATGTTAGCACAGAAAGGGACTGGATATAGATCTCTCCTGAGAGACACATCCAGAGCATGTCCAACACAGAGGTCAATGCTAGCAGCAAGCCACTGAACTGAGAACAGGACCCCCTTTGGGGGAATCAGAGGAAGGATTGAAAGAGCTGAAGGGGCTTGCAACCCCATTAGAACAACAATGCCAACCAACCACAGCTTCCAGGGACTAAACCACTACTCAGGGACTATGCATGGACTGACCCATGGCTCCAGCTGCATATCTAGCAGAGAATAGCCTTGTTGGGGCACCAGTAGAAGGGGAAGCCCTTGGTCCTGCCAAGGTTGGACCTCCAGTGCAGAGGGGAAAGTCGGGGTGGTGGTGGTAAGGGAGGTGGATAAGGGGGGACACCCGTATGGGGGAGGGGGAAAGGATGGGGGCTTATGGACAGGAAACTGGGAAAGGGAATAGCATGTGAAATGTAAATAAAGAAATCTAATAAAAATTTGTAAATAAAAAAGAAATGTTAGCACAAATAGGCAACATTAAATATATATGGTATGCCAGAGATAAAACCACAAGACTTTCATCACACTGTGGCCTTTAAAAAAAAAATCAACTTCTATGTCCTTCAATGGCAGGGCCAGTTCCATGTACATAAAAACTTTTTCAAAATGAGTTTCCTTTTCGTAAATCATCACTTGTCTTCTGAGACGAATCTACCTTCAGGAGGTAGTTAGAAATGTTTAGAATGAAGCCTTGGATATTTTTTTCCGTAAGGATGATATTTTTGCTTGTTTGTTGAGACAGGGTTTCAATACGTAGCCCTGCCTGTTCTAGAACCAGGCTGTGACTGTATTTTTTTTTTGATATTTTTTAAAATTGCGTCTTTTATTTACATTTTTAATTTTTTTATCTTTATTAACTTGGTATTTCTTATTTACATTTCAATTGTTATTCCTTCGGTTTCAGGCCAACATCCCCTAGCCCCTCCCCTCCCCTTCTCTATGGGTGTTCCCCTCCCCATCCTCGCCCCATTACCGCCCTCCCCCCAACAATGGGGGTTCACTGGGGGTTCAGTCTTGGCAGGACCAAGGGCTTCCCCTTCCACTGGTGCTCTTACTAGGCTATTCATTGCTACCTATGTGGTTGGAGCCCAGGGTCAGTCCATGTATAGTCTTTGGGTAGTGGCTTAGTCCCTGGAAGCTCTGGTTGGTTGGCATTGTTGTTTATATGGGGTCTCAAGCCCCTTCAAGCTCTTTCAGTCCTTCCTAAGATTCCTTCAACGAAGGTCCCATTCTCAGTTCAGTGGTTTAATGATGACATTCGCCTATGTATTTTATTTCCATTTTAAATGTTATCCGATTTCCTGGCTTCCCCTCCAGAAATCCGAAATCTCCCTCCCCTGCTTCTATGAGGGTGCTCCCTCACCCACCCACTCACTCCCTCCCACCTCCTGCCCTGACATTCTCCTACTCTGGGGCATTGAGCCTTGACAGGACCAACGGCTTCTCCTCCCATCGATGCCCAGCAAGGCCATCCTATGCTACATATGTGGATGAAGCCATAGGTCCATCTCTGATGGTATACATAAGTGACCCCAAAACTCCACCAGAGAACTCCTATAGCTGAGAAGCAACTTTAACAAAGTGGCTGGATATAAAGTTAACACACTTCCTACAGGAGAAAAATGAAAGACTTGAAAAGGATAAACAATTGATTTTTTTCCTTTAACAAGATAAAAAAAAAATGTTACCAGTAAGATGCTTCTTTCCGAACTTACTGTGAAGACCTAATTAAACCTAATTAAAAGTATCATGAGGACATGCAAGAAACAGTTGAAGGCCAGCATGAAAGCCGTGCCAGGTTGTAATGAATGTGATTTTTTTTTATTGGATATTTTTTATTTACATTTCAAATGTTATCCCCTTTCGAGGTTTCCCAATCATAGACCCCCTATCCCACTCCCTTCCCCTTGCTTCTCTGAGGGTGCTCCCCTACTGTGTTTTTTTAAAGCCAAGGTCTCACTCCTCTATAATCCAGGAAGCCCTTGAACCAGCAATCTTTCTGCCTAAACTTTCTATGTGCTGGGACTACAAGCGTGCACCACCGCTCCTGGATACCTCTGGCTTCCCTGCCCTATTTCCCATCTCTATTTTATTCTCCCTCCTTTAGCTTGTTCTCTTGATTTTTCTTTCCTTCTTTATTTTATTCTATTTTTTTTGGGCAGACAGTTATTTTTTTCAGTAGGATGGAAACCTCAGAATTTCTCCTTTGGTATGATTATGCCTGTTGGTTCCCTGGGTTAGGTCACACAGGTTCGGTCTCCATGTTGTTATGTAATCATTGCTTTTGAGCTGTCCTTGGGAAAAGTAAGAGAGGTCTTATTCAAACCTATTCTTTGATAGAAAGACAAATATTTCACCCTTGCTCAAGGCTCTGACCAAAGGTCCTTGGTTGCTATGTCTGGGCATTTTGTTTCTGAGGAGGTCCCTATAGTGGCTTCTCTGTTTCCCCTCTATTAGTTGCTAAAGAACAGAATTAGAAAATCGTTACACCTCCAATGAAATGACTCTAGATCAGACAGTACCCCTTTCCTGCTACTAATGACTCGTGTTTATTGCAGAAGACGATTTAGTATATAATGATGTTTTGATACACACACACACACACACACACACACACACACACACACACACAAGTGTACACATAGGGAAGACTTAACAGGTCTCTAGAACTTGTAGTATCATTCAATTTACCATAGCTTCAGGAGGTGAATATATTCAAATTCCTAAATATCCTTCAATCATCATATTGTACACCTTTCTTCCCTCAGACGGTAGCACAACTTGAAGACAGGTCATGTCAAGAACCTGCCAGCTTGTGTTTCTGTGGTGAAATGAATGAACCTTTGCCTTTTCTCTAGCTGTTAAGTCTGAGGTTTCCTCTGGAGAGGAGAGTACCATTTGCGTCTCATGTTTCCTCTGGTTCCCCCCAGGCACAGACCGGAGGATTTATTATATAATCAGCAAAGGTGGCAGCGAAACCCTTCTGCAGACTCTGGTGGACACAGCAAGGTCAGCTTCTCCTGACTGGGACATCCTCCTGCCTCTCTTCAGGCTGCTGGCTAAAGTTGGCCTAAGAGGTACTTACACTTCAAAACCTAATGATGACTGAAAAAAACACACTTCAAGAGCAGTTGGGGTAGCCCTTGTGGGGAGGCAGAAGGGGGTGTCTCAGATGCCCTGGTGAGAGAAGGCCCAGCCTTATAGGGGAGATATTTTTACTTTATTGTTATTTTGAGGCCTGGAGTATTATATGTTTTTGAGACTGGCTTCAAGCTATGTTGCAAGGGTGGCCTCAGATTTATTGCAATCCTTCTGCCCTCAGCTTCCTGTAGACTGGGATTACATATGTCAGTTGATACAAGATGTGGTGCTTAGAAATGAATGAATGATACAGAGACGTTGTAGTCACAGCTGGCATGGACTGCAAAAGCATGGACCATAAGTCAGGAAAGAGGAGAGTGACTCCAGTGCGCTTTAAATCCTCACACAGACTGAGACCATTTATGAAATGTATCTCATACGAAAGTACATTTTAAGTTCATTTTCTGAATTAGCTTTTCCCTCTCGTTTTGGAGGCAGAGTCTCATGTAGCCTGAGCTAGCCTGGAACTTACTATGTAGGAAAGCATGATGTTGAACTCCAGAGTATTGAGATTATAAGTAATATGTCATCATGCCAGACCAGACTTGTGCATTCAAGTTTTAGAGCTATCAGAGCAAGTTGCCACAGACTGTTTGCCATCATGCACCATAAATACAGCCTCTGATACTTCTGGATTCCACAAGTCACAAAGTCCTGGCAGGGTGGGTTCCTTTTGTAAATCCCAAGGGAGAGTCCATTTTTTTCTTCTGTCTTTGTGTTGCCAGAACAATCTCTCTCCCTCCCTCTGTCTCTCTCTGTCTCTCTGTCTTTCTGTCTTTGTCTCTGTTTCTGTCTCTCTCTGTGTCTCTGTCTCTGTCTCTCTCTTTCATGGACTGATGGACTGATTTATTTTCTTTGTGTTTTCAGAATGTTCTCTATGTCTTCACTTTGTGTGTCTTCTTCTATTTGTATGGGGGTATCAGTCATAAGGTTTAGGATGCTGTCTGCCCTGTCTGATCCCCTCTTAGCCAATTCAATATACAAAATCCTCTTTTCAGATAAGATGGCATCTTGGAGGTCTGGGTGGAAATGGATTTTGGGGGCAACAATGTTAATTAAATCAACTGTGATAAGCCACCTAGGAATAGAGCTTCTGTCTATTTCTCTTCACTCCTGGAAGATCCTGAAATACCTTTTTAGGTCTCTGGAGATTCCTGGAGGAGGGTTGAATAATCTAAGCATTCAGAGTTTGTGTATGCTTTGCAAGAATCCTTTCACAGTTACGCTTCAACTGTGTATCGAATATCATGACACATATCATGTCACAATTGAAAAGCCCAGGCCCCTTTGATGTTCCCTGCTAGGAGCTAAATCTATATGCTCCAGCACTCAATGTCCACATCTCTACTTCAAGTTCATTGGCATTCTACAAATAGAACGAGAAAGGTATCAGCTGGCCACTGCATTGAGTATGTCCTAACATAACCGACAACATTTCATTTAGTGTTCGTTCAGCAGGGGTAACTGTATGCAGAGTTCTACACAGTGCAAACATCTCTGTGACTAAGACAGTAGAGGAGTCTGCTCACAGACTGAGGCAGGTTAACCGGTCAGAAAATAATTAACTGGATGATAGCAGACTATGATGAGTGCCTCAAGGAGGAGAAAGAACGAAGCTATCCTAAGATGGCCTGGTCTGGGAGAGGTGACATTTGAGCTGAAACTTGAAGAAAGGGGGAAGTCAGCAAAGCTGAGTGGGCTGAGTGAACTCTAAGAAAAGATAGTAGAGACTTGATATATTCCCAAGTCACACAGTGCAGGCTGGTTTCAAGGCTGTCCCTAGCTATGTGACCCTGGTCAAGTTACTTAAGGTTTATGAATTACAGTGCCTGTATGTCTCAAATGAAAGTATAGAATTTAATTCTAGAGTTTCTAGGAAGAATAATTGAGGCATTAGGTCACATCTATTGCTGCACTGTTTCTGATCCACCAACTCCTGAATAATGACCCAGAGACTTATTTATTATAGCTTATTGCATCCCAGCTAGCTTGTCGAACTGGCATTAGCGTGAGTATTCAACTTCACACCTACCATGTGGCCCATTACCCCTCACTTAGTCAGACAGTCCCAGCATCTGTCTTCATGGTGAATCTCAAGCTTCTGAATTCTTCCCACAGTTCCAATCTCTGCCTGGAAGTCTTGCCTTCCCTCTCCTGCCTAGCTATTGACTGTTGGATCTTTATTAAACCAATCAGAAGATGAGGGGGATGTATACTTACAAAATCCTAAGGCAGCGGATGATCTATAAAAATAACAATACCAAAATCCAGACAATACTCAGCTCTCTGCCAGTACCAAAATCAACATTTGAATAATACAAAGACCGCCTTCACACAGTGTGCAAAAATGTCACCCCAACATACATCTTTAGCATATGGGGCCAGGGACCTGACAGTCAAGTGATAAGAGACATACAAGGACAGTGGTTCTCAAGTTACTGTCCTTTGGGTATATGTGTTATATGTATGTGTCTATGTTTCACATGTATATATGCACATGTAGAAGCCAGAGGGTGATGTTGGGTATCTTTCTCAATTTCTTGCTACCTTATTTTTTGAGACTGAGTTTCTCATTGAATCCAAAGCTCACTGCATTAGATTTCTTTGTTAGTGAGACCCTGGGGCCCTCTTCCCATTGCCTGGATCAGTGCTGGTGTTACAGTGTATGTACAGCCACACATTGCTATTCTTTATGCTGTAGGGGACCTGAACTAAGTTCTTCTTGTTTACACAGCAAGAACTCTCACCCACTGAGTCATCTTCCCAGCTTCAATCTTTCTATTTTTACAGCAAATTTCATTGTGTATACTTGGGATTTTTCAATGTGACATTATGAGATAGAAGTAGCGATGTCAATTCCGCAGCTAGGTAGATGAACATGTCTACCGACTCATATAGTGTCACTTCATTTTGGTGACAGGAACAGCTAAAGTCTACGTATTTAGCTTGGTACAATTTTGTGAACTTTATTTTCATGTTGAGTACAAGAGCTATAGATTCATCTCCCTGCTTATTTGCCATTCTGTGTCTTTCAATGCATCCTCTTTCCCTGCTTCGCCCTCAAAGTCAGCAGAAAGCAGTTTCATTCTTTACCCCTGTGTACTCATTCCCTCATGCTCATGAGGATGGCTTGTCAACAAGACAAGGGAGAACAAATGCTAGTGAGGATGTGAAGAAAGGGAACCATTGCACACTTTGAGGTGCTGAAGATCAGGATGGTTGTCATTAAAAATGGCATGGAGAATTGAAGAAAAAAAAGAGCTAACACATGGACATGGTGATAAACACTTGGCATTCTGACACTTGGAAGGTGAAGGTTGGGAGGGCGAGAAATTCATAATAAGTTCCAGGCCTCACTGGGCCACAGGAGACCCTGTTCAAAACAAACAATGAAATTATCATATTGCTCAGACATTTCTATAATCTCTGATATGAACATATACTCAAGGGAAGCGAATGACTATCTCATAAAGATCTATCTTCCCATGTTCACTGAAGTACTAGTTACAAGAGCTATGACCTGGAAATAGTGTAAGTGTCTATGGATCAATTAAATGTGATATACATATGCAATGGAGTGTTATCAAGCCTTTTGGGTTGCACCTAGAGGATATTATGCTAAATTAAATAATAAAACAAATATAGAAATATATTTCTATAAATCTTATAATAATCTTGATGATTTGGGCATCACACTTAGGAAAGGACACAAATAAAATTGACTAGACACAGTCACCTGATAGTAGGAGCAAGAAGCATAAACAAGAGGTGTTTTCCTCTTGTTTTCAGTGCTTATTTTGTAACTATTGGGATGAAGATGATGAACAGCTTACCCGCAACACTAGATGTTAGGCTAGTAGAGTACCATACTTTTTAAATTTAATTTTCTTTTCTTAAATGCTTTTTACTCTTTATTATGAAAATTCTTTGTTAAATAGAAATATTACCATCATCTACCTATAACTTTGATCTAACTTCTCCAAAAGTTCCACACTATCTTTTGCATATTCAAAACAATACCCAATCAAATGAACAAGATCCATGCTGGGCAAGCCTTTAATCCTAGCACTACTTGGGAGACAGTGGTGGAAGAGGTGGATTTTAGTGAGTTCGAAGCCAGCCTAGTCTCCACTGTGAGTTCCAGGACAGGCATGGATGTGTAGGAAAAACTGATTGCAAGAACCAAAGCAAAGCAAACCAACCAACCAACCAACCAACCAACCAACCAACCAACCAACCAACCAACCAACCAACCAAAAATAACAACAACAAAACCAAACAAACAAACAAGCACACAAAACCCAAACAATAAAAGGAGTCAACCAAAGTTTATGCACTGCATTCAAATGTACCGCTAATTATTTTACCCATTCTAGATTTGTCTTAAAGACATTGATACATATGAGGATGATTAGGAGTGTCTGTAGATTCAAAAACTTGCAGTCTTAGAACCCATAGCTTTCATGTAAATAAGAAACCCAGACTCTACTCTTCTGATGCATTTGCCTCCAATGGGGGGCATATTTAGAATAGTTTCAATTAGACTAAAAAGTGTCTTTGGTTATAATTATCCTCCCTCCTCCATCATTTTTTCTTCTCTCCTGAAACCTTAAGAATGAATGTGAGACATAATTAAAGAGAGATGAATTTGTGTTCCTAGATAAGAAGTTTGGACAGAAGGCACTAGAATTAGAAGCCCTTGATGTGACCTTGATTCTGGCCAGGAAAAACCTGTCTCATAGCCAGAACCTCGTGCACTGTCTCTGGGCATTGCGTGTGTTTGCCTCCAGAGGTAAGTTCCAGACCTGGGTTTGGATACCTAGAAACCATGTGGTGGTCTGGGGGAGTGAGGGTTTGGGTGAGGATGCATGTGGTCCCATTCAGACACATAGCAGAACCTGACAATCCAGAGACTGTGGAGGTCAGACATTATTTATTTATTGATTTGGTCAGCTACAGCTCTTGACTTAGTACCTAAGTATTGTCTTTGGCTTTTCCTCTGAGTTGCATATACAGCCTTCCAAGTTTCTCTATTAATATTACCAGGTACAGAAGTCCCGTGGCAGAAGAAAGGCAGACTTGCCTCAGGCCTTGACATCCTCATAACATTATGTGTTGCATCTGTTCAAAACAACATTGTGATAGCTGGAGAGAGAACTCAGTCAAGTGTTTAATTTGCAAACAAACACAAGGGCTTGAGAACCCACTAGTATCAAAATACTAGTGATACATAGTGATATAGACTTGTAATCCCAGTGTCGGGGAGGCAGAGACAGGAGGATACTGGGAGCTTGCTGGCCAGCTGGTGTAGCCTAATTGGTGAGGTCTAAGCCAATGAGTGGCCCCTTGTTAAAGGCAGTAGATGCTATTCTTGTGGATGAAACCTGGCCTCCTCAGACAAGTACATGTGAATTTACCATACATTTATGCGCGCGCGCACACGCACACACACACACACACACACACACACACACATTAAAATAAAGAACAGTCCTTATTAATCCCACAAAGTTACTCATTGATGGTACAAAATCCTTACTGATGTTTTTCTAACCTCATGCCTCTTCCTAACGGACCCTCTCTCTGGGTGATCACATCTGAATCTGTCAGGGGATTGTTATTAAGGATCTATTCACTTCAGCTGTTTTTTAATTATCATAACAACTGTGTGTTTAGATCTATATTTTTATATGTCAGAAAAGAAAAAGCCAGCTGCTTCTGAGAGTGAAGTAATTTCTTAAGTTTATACAGATAAAAGTCCTGAAGGCTGGCTTTAGAATTCCAAAACTTGTGTTAATTCTACTCTGAGTGGAGGCGCTTTTCATTAATAGATTAGATTCTATACCTCCTATCTCACATGTAATGAGCACAGACTTTCATTTCTCCGTTCTAAGCTCCCTTCCTGGGGAATAAAAGTGACAATTATTTAGATGTAATATACTCTGTAGGGGAAAGACTGTGGGCTTAGAGCCAGGGAGCCCTCAGTTTGACTCTGATGCTATTTCTCATGAGTCGTGGAATGTGAGCACTTGGCCTGGTTAACCTCATGGTTTTTTTCCTTTTGTAAAATTACAGCAGCAATAATTATTACTATTAATCTGCTAGGGTTTTGTCTTACTAAAACAACAGAAATTAATTTTCTCACAGTGCTAAAGGCTGACGGTCTGAGACCAAGATGCTGGCAAGGTTCACTTTCTTCTATAGCCTGTCTCCTTGGCTAAAGAGATTCCTAAGGACGATTCTGTCATCTCTCCATATCCCCATGTGGTCTTTCCATAGGCTTGTGCATCCTTGGTCTCTTTCTATGTTTAAATTTTCTCTATGACAGACTCAAAACGGATTAGATTTTATCCCTTCTCCAAGGGCATCTCTTTAACTTAATTACACCTTTAGGTCATAGGGATTATGGCTTTAAAATAGATTTGGGGGAATGCATTCAACCCTCAGCAAATCTCATAGACTCGTTGGATGGGACAAACAAGATCATGTTCATAGGTAAGGCCTTGACACTGCAGCTGCCTTATCCTACCCCAATCTTTTGTCTAATAGTTTGAAATTACATGAAGAGTACACATGTAAGTATAGTAACTAGGTAACCTGTCCAGTTATCCTAAGAACTGCTAAAATATCACATTTTTACTATTTTTTAAAATCTTACTTTAAATACAGGGTCTCATGAAGCACAGACTGGTCTCAAACTCACCATGTAGCCAAAGATCACATTGAATTACATAGCCTCTGACTTTACCTCCCAGTTGCTGGGGTTACAGTCATGGGCCACTATACCTGGCTTAGTATCTCAATTTTCACCGTTGCATACTCTTAATAAATATGGGGTCTACATAAAGAGACAGTTCTCCTCGAGAATAATAGTAACATGGATTATGGGCTCTTTGTTTACAATTCCCCCCTTACACACACACACACACACACACACACACACACACACACACACACACACACACACACACACATAAAAGGGGGGACAAAGAATAAGAAAGAACATTTGGGAATATCTGAATGAATCTGTACAAACCCATCTGCCTAATAATAAAAGAGAAACTTTAACATTTTATGAAGACAGCTGTCATTAATGAGTAGCCTAAAAGTATGACAGCCATTTTGGAGCTTGCTGGAGGCACAGGACTTAATGTATCTCTTGATTTCCTAAAGGCTTTGCTTTCTTTAATACATATATGTAATGATGGTGGATATATAGCAATAGAACATCCGCTGAGCTCTGAGAAAGCCAGCGACTTGTCTGTGAGTGTGAGAATGTAACCAGTTGGGTCATGTGCTAGCCTACATTTATGATACCAACCAGCTGTTTCATAAAATCATGGTGCCTCTCTGCGTTGCATTTACTCAGGGAAGGCTGATGGAGTTCAAGAAGCCTGTGGGTTCTGTTTCTTTGGTGAATTATGAGCCACTATTTACGGTTTCAGCAAGCTGTCTGAACAGCTATTTTCCTCTGATTAGTTGGATGTACCCGTAATGGGTTTATGATAGCCTACGAACTTGTTGTCAGTACCCAGATGGGCACTTTGAGCAACCATCCAGTCAAGGTGAGCCTAGTGAGGTTTCTCTTTGTATCCACTCCTGATTTCAAGTCCAGTCTCCGATATTAGAATCTGAGGTATTAAGACTGCACTTTCACTAATTCCACTTAATGTGGTAATTCTTAGTGAATCACTTGCCAAAATTTATTACTCTAGTGCAGGCATAGAGGGTATTCCCAGAACATGTACTCCTTGTAACAGACAAGACTTTGTTCTCAGTCTCCGCCTGGTAGACAATACTGTGGAATTACCACCTCCAGGTTTGCATTCCTCTCCCAGGGCCTGAACTAAGTCAGTCTAAGACACATTGCTCTTCTCTTTGCATCTTTAAGATGCCCTGTTCCAGCTTATTTTTCCAGAATAAGTCTTGTCAGAAATACCAGGCAGTCCCAGGTCTTCCCTCCCAGAAGCACAAACACCATGGAGGAAAGAGAGAAGTCGTCTTATCAGAGAATTATTTTTCTTTCTTCCACTTCCTTGTCCCCTCCTATGGTTCCATATCCCATGGATTTCTGCTTTTTTCAATGTCATCAGTACTCTTTCCAAATTCAACTGAGTTGAGAAGGGTATGGGTCATATTGAAAAGTGGCCGGGGTATCCTTGGAGATGGCAATGACATCCGGAGGGTTTTAATTTTGGGTATTACCTTGACTTTCTAGCATTCAGATCTATGATGGTGTTTTAATACCTTCTCCCCAAACTGGGTAAAAAGAGAAATGTTCCCAGGCTAGTTTATCTTGGCGCACAAGACTCATTCTTCTACTGGTATTCTAAGAGCTGTGCAGCTAATTCATTGTCTCAGTCTTAGGGGAGTCAATATTAAAATTGAGGAGAGGTTGAGGGAGAAACATCTACCCCACTCATGAGACTGTTAAGAGACGATTTTAATCTTTTTGTTATTTCATTTTTTTATTGTTGTGCGTTGACCCACCTTAAAATTGTCAATGATTAAATCCAAGTTGTATTGGCATGTCTACTTGTGATGATAGCTACTCACTACTGTGAATTTTATCTTCAGTAACCATGGGAGCCATGCTGGGAATTAATGGAGCCATGGAACTGCTCTTCAAGGTCATTTCTCCTTATACCCGAAAGCACACCCGGACAATCAGGTACAGAGCATGCTCATAGTACCCCGGGGTCTGTGTGATACATAGAAGATAAAGGCAGTTGCCCTTAGATCTCCTTGATGCTTCCAGTCCAATCTGTTGATGCCTTCTTCCTTATAAATGTACAGCGAGTCTATTCCATATCAATCTGCTTCTCTACCTGACTCTAAGTTCCTCATTTCCTCTCATCTTCATGATAATCCCAAAGGAGCACATAACTCTCAGTCTAAAATGCAGAGAGCTTTATCTAGGGTCACGATGCTGGGGAACAGCAGAGGTGAAATTTAAATCTGTATCATGCAGACCTCATGTTCTTTTTTTGTTGTTGTTGATTTTGGTCTGGTGCTTTCAGATAAATCCTTTTTTACCTGCAGTGATAAATGAGTGTAACCCTCAGAAGACAGCCCAGGAGTGACACAGTCTCAAAAAAAACCAGCCAGTTAAACTTCTTAGATGAGTCCTGAGCCTTCTAATAGTTTATCATGGTTGTGTGCCGGTCTTGTTACATGGTTTTTATGTCTGGAGAATGAAACCTGGACCATTCTCTTGGCCTCTACATCCCAGAGTGGTGTGAATCACTAAGTTAAAAAGGGAGATGGTTTCACATAAAGGCTTTAGAGATATTTGGAACCATTAAGATCCATCATTTATGGGAGTGACTCAGAGAGGACCTTGAGAGAATATTAGAAGAAATTCAGCCAATTTCTAAGATATATGGGGTCATTTGGCAAGTAGCATTTCCATGCCCAGCCATGATATTTTCTGCATCCTAGCATCAATCTCGGGCTCGTGTTTCACCTGCTTATTTTTCTCCTGGGTCACCACAGTTATGCCACCACCATCCATTCTCACCTACAGCTCTCTATGCCAGTGTTTCCTGAAGTGAAATGCATTACATATACCTAAAAAAAAATGGCCTCATCAAATAAATTGAGAAGTTCTGGGCTAAACTAAGTGAGATAGGTTTCTTTATGCTAAGTCTTTGCAGAGCCTTTTGTAAAACTTATATACACTGGGCCTAAAATTGCTATGTAGTGTGCTCCATTCCGAGATCCATCTGGTCAGGGAACTCTACTTTTTACAGACCACCTTTTTAAAGGGGCTAGAATAGTATGCATTTCATTTTGGAAATTTCCTCTCTAAAATGGAAACTTATTGCAAAGTAGCAGTCAACACAACTCTACCAGGGGATCCTCATGTAAAAAGTGAACCACCTCAGGGTCAAAAGCAAGAGTAAAAATAACCCCTGTATTTTTCTGTGGTTTCACTTTACTTTGTCCTTTTATGTCCACTTCATTAGATGAGAACAATTCTCACCAGGAACCAAAATCAGATTAGTGATCATTTAGCTCATGATGCTTTTTCATCTAATGTGTCCCACTTTTGGGAATGTATTCTAGATTTAAAGAAGGTATAGGTGGCAATGAGGAACAATGATGGAAAACAGTTTGTCCTTAATCATCTGTGTCCATTGGGATGTTCAGGACTTGGTTATGCCATCAATTTTGTCACTGTGCACTGCCTTTGCTGCTGAGATCTGCAGTCTCAACATGTCTTTTGGCCATTAACACCTGCGCTTTATCCATCCTATTCATAATAGTACCTCGAATATGCTGTTCCTGTAACATGCAGTTGTCTGGTTTTTCTCACATAGCGTGAAATTCGATCTAATGTTCACTGGGCCCTTGCACATACGCGTCTACATAAATGATCCCTTCTTCGCCATGGGTACCATATTTTTTGAAATGTTTTTCTAAGAAGTCCTGATCGGTTAACTTTGAGTATCAAGGCATTGGTCCTATTGTTTTCCCATCCTGATGGCTTCTGTTGTCTCTATTATGAAGGCTATGATTGAGAGAACAAAGCAATGGGAATACCACATGTAAAACAGTAATAAGTAATTAAAGCATACAAGTTCCTTCTTAGGGATATCTCCTGTTGCTGTCTATATTGCTTTCCTTTGCTTCTGCAAAAAGTCAGGTTCAGGTACAGATCTGATCAAGGTGCCACAGAACAATGGACAAACAGCATCAGAGATTAACCAGGGGGTGGGGTGGGGTGGGGGTGTGTGATGTTTCCATGAACAGAAAAGTTAATAGGTTTTCTTAAGGACCGCGCCCACCATTTCTTCCTATCTGATCTGTCTTAGAAATCTTCTGCCAGATGGTGCCCCTTCTTAAGCAAAATGCCAAACTGAAAACCAAATGTTCACAGAGGAGAGGCATCTTCACGAGCCTTTAAAATGTAGCTGGCATGGCCATGGTGTTGACTCAGTGCCTAACACCACACCTGGCCCTTAAGCATGCCTTATCTCTTTCGAGCCTCTTTTCCTCTTTGAGGCAGGTACTATTACTGTGTCTAAATGTACAGGGCGCAGGGGATGAAAGCTGGAAGAAGCTAAGTAACTTGCTGGGGATTTACGTGAAGGAGCCAGAATTTAAGTACCGCCTGATCCATGAACCCCATCCTGGAAAGCACCATTGGAGTATTTTGTAGTCTGTTTCCAGGGTTATATTTCTAAAACCACCATATGTAAGACAATCACAAGTAGTTAACATTTGCTTAAATTTCTTTTATTGTCTAAACGGTTTATATCCATGGAACAATTTGCTTAATGATAGGGAATCTTTCTCCTCAACTGAATGGTCATTTCCTCTCAGAGGCTAAACAGCTATTCTCCCAGCTTTTGAATTCTTTCCCAAAGCTCCTTTGTTTTTTTAACCCCTCCCCTCTTTCCAACTAGATAAGGAATGAAGGCATCTAAATTGGAAGATACCCCCCAAGCAGCTCTAATTGATTCCTTAGTGAGACACTTTACCTTTCTTAACTAACTCTGGCATTTCTCAAAGAGTGAATATCAAGCCTTAACTTATAGGCTTGTTGTAGGCATTAGAAATAATGGCTAGAGTCCTTCACGAAAGGAATGGATACAGAAAATGTGGTGCACTTACAGAATGGAGTACTACTCAGCTATTAAAAACAATGATTAAAAATGGCCATTTTACTAAAAGTGATCTACAGATTCAATGCAATCCCCATCAAAATACCAATCCAATTCTTCAGAGAGTTAGACAGAACAATTTGCAAATTCATCTGGAATAACAAAAAGCCCAGGATAGCTAAAACTACCCTCAACAATAAAAGGACTTCTGGGGGAATCACTATCCCTGAACTCAAGCAGTATTACAGAGCAATAGTGATAAAACTGCATGGTATTGGTACAGAGACAGACAGATAGACCAGTGGAATAGAATTGAAGACCCAGAAATGAACCCACACACTTGACTTTTGACAAAGGAGCCAAAACTATCCAATGGAAAAAAGATAGCATTTTCAGCAAATGGTGCTGGTTCAACTGGAGGTCAGTATGTAGAAGAATGCAGATCGATCCATGTTTATCACCCTGTACAAAGCTTAAGTCCAAGTGGATCAAGGACCTCCACATCAAACCAGATACACTCAAACTAATAGAAGAAAACGTGGGGAAACATCTCGAACACATGGGCACTGGAAAAAAATTTCCTGAACAAAACACCAATGGCTTATGCTCTAAGATCAAGAATCGACAAATGGGATCTCATAAAACTGCAAAGCTTCTGTAAGGCAAAGGACACTGTGGTTAGGACAAAATGGCAACCAACAGATTGGGAAAATATCTTTACCAATCCTACAACTGATAGAGGGCTTATATCCAAAATATACAAAGAACTCAAGAAGTTAGACCGCAGGGAGACAAATAATCCTATTAAAAATGGGGTTCAGAGCTAAACAAAGAATTCACAGCTGAGGAATGCTGAATGGCTGAGAAACACCTAAAGAAATGTTCAACATCTTTAGTCATAAGGGAAATGCAAATCAAAACAACCCTGACATTTCACCTCACACCAGTGAGAATGGCTAAGATCAAAAACTCAGGTGACAGCAAATGCTGGCGAGGATGTGGAGAAAGAGGAACACTCCTCCATTGTTGGTGGGATTGCAGACTGGTACAACCATTCTGAAATCAGTCTGGAGGTTCCTCAGAAAATTGGACATTGAACTACCTGAGGACCCAGCTATACCTCTCTTGGGCATATACCCAAAAGATGCCCAACATATAACAAAGACACATGCTCCACTATGTTCATAGCAGCCTTATTTATAATAGCCAGAAGCTGGAAAGAACCCAGATGCCCTTCAACAGAGGAATGGATACAGAAAATGTGGTACATCTACACAATGGAATATTACTCAGCTATCAAAAACAATGACTTTAGGAAATTCATAGGCAAATGGATGGAACTGGAAAAAAATCATCCTGAGTGAGGTAACCCAGTCACAGAAAACCACACATGGTATGCACTCATTCATAAGTGGCTATTAGCCCAAATGCTTGAATTACCCTAGATGCACATGAAACTCAAGAAGGATGACCAAAATGCGAATGCTTCACTCCTTCTTTAAAAGGGGAACAAGAATACCCTTGGCAGGGAATAGGGAGGTAAAGTTTAAAACAGAGGCAGAAGGAACACCCATTCAGAGCCTGCCCCACATGTGGCCCATACATATACAGCCACCCAATTAGATAAGATGGATGAAGCAAAGAAGTGCAGACTGACAGGAACTGGATATAGATCTCTCCTGAGAGACACAGCCAGAATACAGCAAATACATAGGCGAATGCCAGCAGCAAACCACTGAACTGAGAACGGAACCCCGTTAAAGGAATCAGAGAAAGGACTGGAAGAGCTTGAAGGGGCTCAAGACCCCATGTGAACAACAATGCCAACCAACCAGAGCTTCCAGGGACTAAGCCACTACCCAAAGACTATACATGGCCTGACCCTGGGCTCCAACCTCATAGGTAGCAATGAATATCCTAGTAAGAGCACCAATGGAAGGGGAAGCCCTTGGTCCTGCCAAGACTGAACACCTAGTGAACGTGATTGTTTGGGGGAGGGTGGTAATGGGGGGAGGATGGGGAGGAGAACACTCATATAGAAGGGGAGGGAGAGGGGTTAGGGGGATGTTGGCCCGGAAACTGGGAAGGGGAATAACACTCTAAATGTAAATAAGAAATACTCAAGTTAATAAAGATAAAAAAAAAGTCCCAGCTCCAATAACAACAACAACAAAAACAAAACAAAACAAAACAAAACAAAACAAAAAAAAACAAAAGAATGATTACATGAAATTCTTAGGCAGATGGATAGAACTAGAAAATATCATCCTGAGTGAGGTAATCCAGTCACAAAAGAACACACATGGTATGCAATTACTGATAAGTGGATATTAGCCCCAAAGCTCGGAATATCCAAGATATAGTTCACAGACCACATGAAGCTCAAGAAGAAGGAAGACCAAAATGTGGATACTTCATTTCTTCTTAAAGAGGGAACAAAATACTCATGGAGGAAATACAGGTACAAAGAGTCGAGCAAAGACTGGAGGAAAGACCATCCAGAGACTGCCCCGCCAGTGGACCCATCCCATATGCAGCTACCAAACATAGTCATTATTGCTGATGCCAAGAAGTGTTTGCTGACAGGAGCCTGATATGGATGTCTCCCAAGAGGCTCTGCCAGAGCCTTATTGATACAGATGAGGATGCTTGAAGCTAACCATTGGACTGAGCATGAGGACTCCAATGGAATAGTTAGAGAAAGGACTGAAGGAGCTGAAGGGATTTGCAACCACATAGAAAGTACAATATCAACCAACCAGACTCCTCCAGACCCCCAGAGACTAAACCATCAACCAAAGAGTGCACATGAAGGGACCCATGGCTCTAGCCACATATGTTGCAGAGGATTGCATTGTCTGGCATCAATAGGAGGAGAAGCCCTTGGTTCTGTGAAGCCTCGTTTCCCCAGGCTGTTGGGAAATGCCAGGGTGTTGAGGTGGGAGTGAGTGGGTGGAAGTGTGGGCATCTTCATAGAAGCAGGGGGAGGGGCGATGAGAGCGGGGGGAAAGGGGATAACATTTGAAATGTAAATACATAAAATATCCAATAAAAAAGAAGTAATGGCTAAAAACGTCTGTGAGATTTGACATGCTAGGATATGTTACTCGCCAGTAACAGAGATACAGCTGGGTAATAGGTCGCCTGCCTACAGCCAGACGGCTCTGTAAGCCCCATTCCCCAAATCTCAAATAAGATGAGCCCAAATAAACTGCCCTTAATTGCTTGCACTTACATGCCAGACCTATGGCTTTGAGGGTTCTTCCAGGGGAGGATATGGTAGCATGCCTATAGGACTGAATATCGTCCTCCAAGTCCTTGCAAACTGAGGGGGGAGTTATTGCAGGCTGCCTTCTGGAGAACTGGTGCCCAGTGTGGTGCCACTGTGACTCCTTCCTCCTGTGAAGATTAATCCTGCTCTACTTCTCCCCTGTGCACCTAAAATAGACGCGCAGCTGTCCTCCGATCTCCAGCGGTACTCAGGGCAAGATTTATGGGAGTAGCTCCAGCCTTAGAAGGGAGAAGGGGCCCGTACAGCGATATCCCAAACCTCCTGTGGCCTCATGCCAGCCTCCATGCCTGGGAAGGCAGCCGCTCTAGGCTTCCTTCATTTGCTAGATGGTCATCATATTGTTACTCTTCACCAAGATGCGGGTGTCTTGGCTTGTGCCTTCTCACTTCTTTTTGCTCCCCACATCTGTCGTTCTGGTCTGAACAGTCATGGGCAGACTTGGAAAGCCATCCCTGCCCTCTAAGTGGTCTCCTTCCCTGCCTTCAAGCCAGCAGGAATGTGCTTCAGTTTATCTCCACCTCTTCTTCGCTTTATCTCTCCAGCTGTCTCTAAGTGTGGCTTGCCCGAGGAATGGTATTGCTATTCTATCAAAGGGGAAAACAGCTACCTAGTCTCCATGTCAGGGAGTCGGGGAGAGGGAGTCTCCTGTCCCCGGTGCTGCTCTGGAATCTTCTTCGTCCTTTCAACACACTTTGTACTTAATTTTGTACAATGTTGCTCCAGCCAGAGTTTTCTCTCCCCTCTAAACTTTGCTTATCAAGGTAGAAATCGAACCATGTTTACGTCTAGCTCCATGAATAGACTATGGTACATTCTCGGTTAAATTAAAAAGAAATGTAGTTTAAAAGATTTATACATTGTCATTCTTACTTGTAAGGTACTGTGTGATAATTTGATGCAAGTATGTGATATGCAATGAGTAAATTAGTGTGATTAGTGTTTCCATCGACTAATATATGAAACACTTCACAAGTTTTGCTTTGTATGTGATTTTGGGCAGAGACTGTACTAATCATCTCTGTAACACCTCAGTATTAGTATGCATAATGTCATAATATACACCAAAAGAAATACTTTAACTAAAAAATATTGGTGATTTCTGAATGCACTGGTAAGTGTAGTGTAGCATCTACCAAGGAGGTCCCTTCGTGCTACCTGTCACCTTTGTTCTTGATCCTACCCTGGGACCACGTGTAGGGTGTACGTGTCTAAACATATCTGAAAATTCATGTGGTCCCTCTAGAAAAACTGTATGGAATGAGGGACCGAGGTGCCTCTAGAAAGAAGTCAGCCAAGAGAAGAGAAACTGGAATATCAGTCTTAAAAAGAGAAAGGTTTTGATCGCTGCAGGGAAGGGAAGTGATAGAGCCCTGTGTCTTGGTTAGAGTTGTCTTAGGCATCTGACAGGCTGGCTGAAGGGAAGGCTCTAAAGACGAAGGGCTTTTCAGAATATGGGAGCAACACTCCTATGAAAACTTTGCTTTCCTTTGAATTAGGTAGCAACTGTTGGTCTGTTAATAGATCCAGGAGGAGGTTTAGAATCAGAAGGGTTGTGTATAAAAATCAGGAGACAGAAATGACCCTAGGTCTGAGAGCTTGGTGCTTTGCTACCAGTTTGTTTATCCACACAGTTTTCCTGGATCAGTCCAAACTTACTAAGCATGATAATTTCCTGAGTCAAAGGTGATCACTTGCAGATTCTTGATTCATTTTGTGACTTAGAAGAGCTTATGTTGTTCTATATCTTAACACTCTCTGCTTCAAGCTTCCCCCTTTTTCCTTTACTTACAGGGCTCTAGCTTTTTAGTAGTGATGATAGCCATGTTCACTGACTGTTCCCATGACATTTCCCAAAGCATAGCTACATCGTCTCTAATCCTGCTGGGTGCCCAGACCATATGTAACCCATGGTTGAAGCTGGATGATCAGATATGACCGTATACAGCAGCTCCTAGGACTTTAAACTCTTCTAGCTTGCCATGCCCACAGAGTTCTAAGCCAATCACAACTTTCTGAGCTGCTTCTTCAACTCCATTGTGTTCTCTAATCACTGGACTGCCTGTTGGTTCAGCCATAGGCTGAGATTGTCTCTGAAGCTTCGCCAAGAATATGGCAAGTTGAGAATTGTATTCAGGACCATGCTAGCTTCGTCTTTACACAAGAGGTCTTCAATATCATCACACCTTTCTCAGGCTTTCAGCAGATCTATTATATTAGGATTTATCTTTCAAGCCAGGGGTCTTTGGGCCATGGACTCTCTTGCACAATTGTGGGTCATATTCTATGCTCTAGAGGTCCTGGGATTAAATACCTTGGCAACAGAAGGCGGTGTTGTGTTTGGGTCTTAAACAAGCCACATAAGCAAATTCTTCAGTTTAGTGTCCTGTTGGCTGTCCTAGTTGCTCCCTGTACTTAGAATAGTGATAGTGATCTTCTCCCTTTTGAGCTCTTGTCTGCCAGGGCTCTTTGGCATTTGAGCTTTGCCTGAGTGCAGGATTACTGGGCATTGCTTCATTGGCAGCTATTTATGGTGATTTCATCTTCCGTTTATGAGCTAGAAAAATGTCCCATACTTCTTTTTCTCCTGAACCAGTGTCTTTCCAAAGTCAAGCCATCTGAGCTTCCTCTAACCAGCATACCATTCCATTTTATTTGAGCATAGTAGTTAATAAATGAATGGAGACTTCGCCAAAGCTAATGGTTTCCTTGTCATCATAAGCAACATAGATGACACAGCTTTGCCACTGAGAGAGTGGGGGTTCAAGTTACAGGGAACAGAATTTTCTGTTTCTTGAAATAGATACCATATTTCTTCTGGGTGTTCTTTGCTTCTATTCTCATTAAAAACATTATAACCTTCCACTCAATGTAAGTAGAATCTGAGTTTTTCAGGCATGGGCTCATAATTGTGATTCAGAAGCCATGTGCTTCGGGGCACTTGGACTCAAATATTTTGGAACAGGAACAAAAAAAATTCCAACCCAGCTTCACAAGTGATGATATTGGGGATGTGCACCGTGGGCTCAACTTACTGACAGAGTGATTATGGCTTCTGCAACCTGACTCCAAGCCTGTAGTTGATAGCGGAATGAATAGTTTCCTACATGAATTAAACCCTGGCAATGAGGTCTATGGTTGAAATCCCTTTCATCTTCTTAAGAGGCCACTGACCTCTCTCTGTTAGGGTTAGTCATAGATATTCAAGTCACAGGATTGAAAACTGGAGGCTTCCAAGGAACTTTCCTTCTCGTCCACCTCTTTCATCTAAGGTGAGGTCAATGAAACCCAGACAAACTCATCAAACTCCTAATGAGTTTCAAGATATCTTCTGTTACTGAAGGATGCCCTACCACATAATACAAAACAGATGTGTTTTAAGACTTTTATGTGACATTTATCTTGGTAGCAGGCAGTGAAGAATTACAAATAACAGAAGATGAATTTTTGTCCTCAAGATTCGGAATCTGTGCAACAACTACAATGCCAGGTGTGAGACAGGAAGGCTGTCCATAGTGATCCAGTGATTCAGTGATCCATACAGTACAGAGCACACAGCCTGGGTCCTATGTATACTAGAGAGACTTGACATGCTCTATATGTCCCCTGTAACTATCCTCCAATTTCTGTCAGGATCTCTTAAATTTGTATACTATTTTACCTCTGCATAGTTACTTGTCCCTGTTTCCATCTTGATAGGAGGTAGACTCTTGGTTTGCAAAGTGGGTGAGTTTTCTATTCCTTGAAGATGTTCTTACATGATTTTGTCAGTCAGAGCATCTGCTTGAGTTTTCCTTGACATCAGCAGAGTATCATTTGGGGCCTTGAAAGGCTTAGTCTAGTGGCACTGTGAGCTTGAGGCTCTAGGCTTTTCCTTTTCTTCCCTCTGAGAAGCTCTCTGATCTTTTGTCACCAGAGCGAGGTAATCTATATATCTTGGAGAGGGGTGGCTCTGAGACTTATGTATGACTGAGGTGTGCAGAGATTCCACGACCATTCTTTGACTTGTGCACAATGATTGGCAAGTACATGATTTCCACTGTTGCTGTGACATTTATTATGACGTGATGAGGGAGTCAGAATTGGTTTGATAACCTGTTATTAGAAACAGAACACACATCCTGGCTCCTATGTATATTAGAGGGACTTGGCATGTTCTATCTTGTAACTATACTTTTATTTCCATATGTTTCTGCTAAAAGTTATACTATTCCACCTCTCCATAGTTACCCACCCCAGTTTGCATCTCAATAGGTGGCAGACTTTTGGATACTTTTGCTTGCTGTAGGAATAAATCTTTGAGCCCAGCCCTGTAAGTAAAATTTTATATATACGTTTGGGTCTTCCTATTTTCCTACAGATCAAAGATCGTTTACAAAATTACTTGTGAATATGAGGGAGAGCACTTGGGGAACTGGAGAGAGAGAGAGAGAGAGAGAGAGAGAGAGAGAGAGAGAGAGAGAGAGAGAGAGAGATCCTCTTAGCAGGAAACACTCATGTCTACCAGTCTTTGTTCAGAGGGGGCCATGGCCACATTCTACAGGGAATGATTCCACAGTTACAAACCACAGTCATAAGATCATAAAGCAAATTGGGGAAGCTCTTTTCCTGTGGAGCTGAGAGTGATGCGATATGGTATCTTGAAGTTAAGTAAGTTAAGTATGTTTAACATATAAAAGCCACCCAGTCAGCCAGAAAGGAAAAGGCCCAGAGAAAGCACAGTTATTTTATTGAACACTAACCGTTTTGAAGAGTTTGGGCGGAGATTTCGGGATGAGGGCAGTTTTCTGCTTAGTTCAATTACAGTGCTATTTTGATATTGGATCTCGCTGTGATCATCAGTTATATTGAACAGAGCTGATGAGAAAAATAGAGAACAACGGATGGCTATTGAAAAAAAGTGAATTATTATAAATTAAGTTTGAATTTCGTTCAGATAGTCCATCACAGGTATTCAGTGAATGCCAGTTAATTTAATGAACATTGATGCTTGGATTTTACCTGAGGTTCATCCTTTCAACCTTTAATTTATTCACTCAATAGTATTTGAAGATTTTATTTTTAGCAGATGCGTGTGGGATTTGAGATGAAAAGAAATGGTTCTTGCCCTCAAGGAGCTTGTAGATGGCCCATAGTACATCAGCATTTAAATGAGCAAGACAAATGCCAGAATGACAGGGCATTCACGAAGGGGGTCTCAGTGTACCCAGAAACTGGCAGAGAAGAATTTCCAAGGAAAGAAGCTTGGGGCATGGAGTATGGAAGGTACTGTGTAGATGCTAAGGAAATTCTAAACAAGCTCTTCTAGACAGAGGCAGAAGAGAAAGTGAATACACAAAAGCATACACATTTATGTGTAGGTGTGAAGGTGCACACATGTGCATAGTTGGTGTATACAGCATGAGTATGAAGCAGAAAGCTAATCCAAATCAATGTAAAAAAAACTAGTATCTTAGTAGAAAATAATAAAATACATAATTCACAAAGAAAGGAGAAAATGGATAAATTACACAAATTCAACTCTTTAGCAATCTATTAATATAATTTAGATGAAGACACCCATTGTATAAATCAGAGCAGCAAAGATTTTGAAATATGATAAATTTACTGTTGGTGAGGATTTACAAAGATGGATACTTTTACACTGGTGGGAATGTAGATAACCCATTCATGAAAACAGTCGGTGATGTTTACCAAGAGTAGAAGGAAGTTCCCATTACTCAACTGAAAAATTTCACTTCTCAACTCTGTCCTAAATAATGACTGTGAAAGCTGGATGAAGAAGGCTCATGCTTGCAAATATCAATAACAATGTTATTTATAATCAGAAATGATATAAGCAGAAAAATTCAATAACAGAGAATTGTTGGTAAATGTGATATGTTTATATATTATGGTGTTATGTAGCAAAACACAAAAATAGAGAAAGAGGCTTGTCTTGAAAAATTGCTTTCAATACAAGCCTTGAATAGAAAAATGTTAAGTTTCAAACTCACGTAAACATATGAACAGAATGACCCAGGGCAAAACAGGAAAACTAGGGTTAGATTTTCTTTCCACAAGAAAGAAATAAAAATATAGATAAAGCAATGTTTTTAAACATATATACATCTGGCAGTAATGAATAGTGATCCCCTAAGGATGAATTCCTGTGTTTTCCCTGATGACTGAATTTCCAAGCAACAGCACAGGGGGCATTGGTAGTGACAGACCCAGGTGCAGCCCAAAAGAAGCCTGTAGTTAAGGAGATAGAGGCAGGGAGCCAATCTCAAGCTTGGGGTGTCCCAGGTGCCTAGAATTTATAGGACAGAGTACTGGAGCTAAGAGAGCTGGGGAGGAGGGCAAGAAAAGAGGGATGAATAGGAGAAAGGGAAGGAGAGGGAGAGAATGTGAGTCAGAAGATGAATGAGTCTTCTCCCAGCTCATATGTGATGGAAGTGAGTACTAGAACTTGTGCGCAAACCCCTGCAGAAGCCTCTAAAATGGGGACGTCTCCGTTCATCCAGCACTGGGCTGACTCTGATAGCAGGCAAGGGAAGACAAAACAAAACAACAACGAAACCCAAGGAACTAATATTTCTTATGAATAGATACGATATTCCTAACTTAATTTTTAGAACAAGCTATTACCATTGCATCGTGGACATCTAGGCTGCCTTCGTTTCCTTCCTATGAGCAGCAATCACCCATGATGTGCATGTGTCTCTGTAATGTAGTACCTAGCAAGGTTGTGAGATCGGTAGACAAAAATAAACCATGTGTCTAAATGGTTTAATAAGCTACTGGGAAGTAAAACAAAATAGAACACAACTTAAAAGTAGTCTTCTTTAAAAACATCTCATTAAAATGATTTTTGTTAATTTTTTTTTACTTATCTGTAATACATTAGGATAATGACCAACTCCTAGCATCCTCTCTCATTTCTTTTCCACTCCAACTTACCCCTTCTCCCTCTCCTTTCCTTCATCCCCTTCCCCTGTATTATTCTATGCAGGCAGCTACCACCATAGTGTGTTCATAACTGTCATGGCTATATCAGATCCAGAAAATAGCATTTCATGGTACTTATCCACACGCTATGGCTCTTACAGTCTTTGTGTCTCCATGACGTTCTATAGGCATGAGTCTATAGGCATACATGTACATGTTTAGAGTGCAGTTTGACCACATGGCAGGTCATCAAAACATCAGCAATAAATTACCTTCTAGGGCCAGTGCCCTCCCTAGGCATATTATTATTATTATTATTATTATTATTATTATTATTATTATTATTATTACTGACTTTATTGTTGTTGATGATATTGGTTAATAGGATACTTCATTTCAGTGTTTTTTATTCTTGAGATTGTAATGTAATTGCAACAATTTCCCCTTCTCTTTCCTTCCCGCAAACCATCTCATATACCCTTCTTAGCTCTCCTTCAATTTTATGGCCATTTTTTTTTTACTACTTGTTATCACATGGATATATGTACTTGTGTATAGAAACATAACCTACTCAGTTCATATAATGTTACTTGCACGTATGTTTTCAGAACTGACCATTTGATGCTAGACAAGTAATTGGTGTGCTCTTCCCCAGGGAAGAAGATCACCCCTCTTCCACTCCCATCATTTGCCTATAGTTTCCTTGTGTAGGGTTGAAGTTCTGTGGTGGGGTTGGAGGGAGCTGTTTTTCCCACATAGGCATGTGTACTGGTGTCATCCTGTTCAGCTCACATTTGGGCAGTCATAATCTTTTGAGTAGATTTATAGTAGCAAGCTTATATTCCCTCCTGGCCTTCAATCCAGTCAGGAAGTGATTGGTTACCGGCTTAAACAGTCATGTCATGATTACATTTGTGCACACACCCTGTCTGCATATTTGTATTGTGACATGCTGGTTTTATAGCTGGATAAGGTCACTGATAGATTTTCTCTTTGACCTTCTAGCACCATGTATGAGGGCCACCAGGGAAGAAGCTTGTATCTAAGCCCATCTTAATTTTTCTGTATCCAAAGTACGTGGGGTGCTTTTAGCAATAGGGATTCTCTAACTTGTTCTGGCCAGCAACCAAGAGCAATGGTGATAGTCTCTATTGTTTGTGGAGCCTCTGGGGGCTTTGTAGCTATCAAGTCATAGGACGTTGTCCTACAGCCAGCACCTGGATTTTTGTTTAAAGGTTATGGCTTCTCAAAGCATCATTGTCTAGTGCTACAGAGTACCTCCATTTACACTTCTTTCTAAAAAATATTATAATATAGATCCAGTTAGCTTTAAAGGAGTAGGTTTCTACATGGCATATTTATATATCACAAGTTGGGTTTTGTTTTGTTTTTGTGGGGAGTTGTTTTGGGGGAGTTGATTTTGGGATATTGCTTTTATTTAGCATAGTTATTTTGAGCATCACAGATATTTTTGCATTAAATTTATTTTTAAAGTGTATTCTTCTCTCATTCAAAACATCCTGACCACAGTTTCCCCTCCATCCACTCTCCCCACAACCTCATTCTTTACCCCCACTCCATTCTTGTTCAAGCCCCTACTTAGTATATGCCTTCTCCTTTCATATCATTTGTGCCTCACCATCCCTTACATGACCCTCCATGCATATCCGATGGCCCCTTTATTATTTTCAGACCTTTAGAGACATCCCTTCCAACTAAACGACAGACATCTAAATATTCAAAGCTATGGTTCACATATGAATGAGAGTGTATGCGGGTTGTCTTTTCTGGGCCTGGATGACCTGACTCGGTGTAACGTTGTGCATCTATATCCGTTTTCCTGAAGGCTTTGTAATAGCATCATTCTTTGGTAATTAATGGGATTACATTGTGTATGTGTACTGTGTTTCCATTATTCATTAACAAATGATGGACAGCTAGCCTGATTCCCTCACACAACTATTGTGAACAGAGCGCGATGAACATGGCTGTACAGGTATTTTTTTTTTTTTTTGTGATGGTGTATACAACTCTTTGGATATAAGCCCAGGAGTAGTATATCTGAGACATACAATAATTGTCCTTTTAACTTTTTGAGAACCTCACACATTGACTTCCAAAGTGGCTGCAACAGTTTATACCCCCTCCACAGTGAATGAGGGTTTTTTTCTCTTTGCCTGCATCCTCACTGGCTTTGTTGTTTTTAGTTTTTTTTTGTTTTTGTTTGTTTGTTTGTTTTTTCTTTTTTTGGTCCATTCTAATTCCAGTAGGAAGAAACGTCAAAGAAGTTTTGAATTGCATTTCCAGGATGTTTAATTATGTTGAACATTTAAAACATGTTTATTAGACACTTGAATTTATTCTTTTAGGAACGCTGTGCTCAGAAGTGTGCTGAAATTTTTATAGGAATGGTGCTGAATCTGAAGATTGCTTTTGATTATCAGTTGCATTAAATGGTTCAATGTTTAGGGATAAATCTGAGAATAGAGGGAAAAGATACATATATACTGCAAAGTTCACAAACCTGCAGGGACAAAATAAACAGCAACCAAGCAAATAGAACTAACTAGGCTCAGAAGACCTGAGAGTTAAAAATGTCGATTTTCCTTCAGTTGAGGTATAGACGATGAAATCCTAGTACATGTTATCAAGCTCTTTTTTTCAAAATGATAAACTTAATAAATTGATTTAATATTTCACGTGGGAATGCAGAGGATCTAGAATAACCCAGGCAGTTTTTGAAACAGAAATGCGAAGTTGGAAGAGCAAGAATATGCTATTTCAGTGTTATAGTAAAGCTCCAGTAATCAGCACTGAGGCAGTGATGCCAAGGTTGATAAACAGATTAATGGGACAGAACAGGCGGCTCAGAATTCAACCTACACATATTTGGACATTGGTTTTCTTGCCCTAGGTAAATTCCATGGAGAACAAATATCTGCTTAATAAATGGTGCTTGGAAAATAGGAAATTCATAAGCAAAAGATACATTTGAGCTTATATTTCACACCTAAAAGGGCTTAACATAAAATAATAATAATAGTAATAATAATAGACATAACTAAATAACATCTATAAGATGTATGTAAGAAAAAAGATGGAAGCTTATGTGATTACTGGCTAGGTAAAAATTATTTAGATAAATTAGATTCATCAGTATTGAAAAGCTCCAAATCTCACAGGCTTTAGTAAAGTCACAATAGTATATGGCACAGGTTGAGACATATTTGTCAATCATGTATCTCATAAAAGTGCCTTATTTTGTGTATACAGCTAGTGCTTAAAATTAAAATTAAATATTCAGCTGAAAACAGACATAGGATTTGAACATATTTGTTACAAAAAGATACACAGATAAGGAAGTATGCATATAATGTGCTCAGCATATATTTCAGTAGGAAAATACATATAGCATACTATGACAATAAGTAGAGAACTTTAAAAATTATTATGATTAATAAGACTATCAAGTTATGATGCCTATGAAATACATAAATGACCCACTGGCATGGTACAATAACCCTAAGTGTGCTGTAGTGGTACACATATATTGGTGGTAACCAACAGCTCTCTAATTAGACATAAGACCCAACCAATAGGAAGGAAACTATGTCTAAGATTGGAAACCTAGCTAACTACCCAAGTGCTAGTTAAGTCACAGTTAATGGAAGAGAATCTACAGCCACCACTCTACTAAACCAGCATACCCCCCCCAAACAGTCTATAGGCAGTTGTGTTCATACCCGCAGATAAGTGTAGTCTTTACCCGTCGTCAAGGAAACTTGCCTTTGCAATGGGCAGTGATCATTACAGAAAACCACAGCCAATCAAAATGCCGAGACGTGTCAATGGTACATCTCTAAAACATTACCACAACTAAGACCCAGAGAACATTGTAGAAGAGGGTGAAGAAAAGTTGTAAGAGGCAGGGGATTAGGAGATTTGCCATGAGATTTTTGTCTCCAAGTAATATCAGAAGCTAAACCTATAAAGACTCACCAGCCTAAGGCACAGACTTGAGCTGAAGAAAGATAACACCACAGGGCATGCTGAATTGGAGACGGCAACTGAGGAAAGCTGGGAGTGGGAGCACACCAATTGGTTACCCAGTGCCAAACAGTCAGCCCTGAAAACATACATAAAAGCAGCACACACACAGACACACAGACACACAAATGCAAGAAAAGAAGTGGCCAAGAATTTGAAGGAGAGGGAGAGGGTTAGGGGTATATGGGAAGGTTTGGAGGGAGAAAAGGAAAGGGAAGAATGCTGTAATTAAATTGTAATCTCAAAAAAAAATACAAGGAAAAACATTAGAGGAGTTAGCCAAGCTGGAGAACCAAAGCTCTCACTTTCTGCTGGTGAGAACACAGGAAATAAAACCATTGTGGAAAATGGCTTATTAAAATGACAGAGACCACCTACTATGCAATCTAGGCATTCCTTTTCTGTAGTTACGTAGTAGAAATCAAGACACATTTCCCTTGGCAGATGTAGTTCCAGTGTTCATAGCAACTCTATTTACAACAGTGCAAAATAGGAGACAACCCTAACATTTACTGGCTGATGCATAGATAAACTGTAATGTTTTCATCCAATGAGGTATTGATCAGCAACGAAAATAAAAGAAATTATTGGTATAGACGACAGCGTGAGTAAACCTCAAAATAACCGTGCTGAAGTCCATGTTTCTTACAACAGCTAGAAAGTGGAACCAGCCTGCTGCCCATCAAAAGATGAATGGATTGAAAGAGCACAGTGTGTGTATTGATAGGATTTTATGCATTAGGGAAAAAAAAGTGACATCATGACATTTACAGGAAAATATTTGCAACTGGAAATCATTATGTTAAGTGAAATAAGACAGACTCAGACAAATACCACATGTTTTCTCATATATCAGGAAGCTACATATAAAATTATATATATATGTGTGTGTGTCATATATTATTAATATATATATATTTGGTGCATTTATATATGTGTGTATGAGTAGGTCATGGCACTATCAGGGTTCATGTGAGGGAAAACAGAGGTCTAAAGGGGTGTGGGAAGAATAAATGTGATAAAAGAGCAGAAAGGGGGACTAGGTAGGGCAAGGAGGAGCTAATGGGGAGAAGAGCTAATGAACACAAAGCACGATAATACAAATGCATGTAGATGCCATAGACATGAATAAAAAAGCTGTTACTTTGCATGTTAACCTAAAAATTAATAATAAAAATTGCACTGAGAGAGAAAATCCAGACAGAAATGCATCCTACGTGTTTCTATGTTTACTAAGTTTTAGAATAAGCTATGGTAAGAGGAAGCAGACGGGTTGCTGTGTGGAGATGGAGGGTCCGCATGAAGGCAGGGTGAAAACCATGTAGGAACCTGAGGATACATTTGTGGGCTGTTCCTCATCTTACTTTTGGTCAAAGGTTTATGTGTTGTCAAACCTTATCAAATTTTACATAAATGTGTCCAACAAATTTTAAGTTGATTATATCTTAATATATCCATTATGGAAGCTTTGTGGAAGACCTGAACAGTAAAATATTCAAAGAAGGATCCCAGCATTTCTGGGTCAGGGGACTGACTGTAAGTTATTAACAACTTCTGTAATTATTAGGCATCACTTCTATAAGTACAAACATTTAAACTAAATGGGAATTACTGAGTACTATCTAGTCTAAAATATATTTTAGTACATTGTCTGGCTTGCGTGGAAATGAACAGCACCACCGTCAATAAGTCATACCTTTTATTCATACAAAGAGGACTTGAAAAGGAGTTTTGACAGCTAAGACTGACTTCAGCTCTCAGTATTAGGGACGAGGAATGGAGGATGGAACACAGAAATGTTTCCTGGCCAGAGAAACAAGCAATAGAATGTGGGTAGCAACATTTGGGTGAGGAGAAGAAATGATGGGCTATTCACAGCAATATTAGAGATAGAGACAGAATAGAGAGACATAGGTAATGTACAGTCTCAGGCCTTTTCTTTATATATTGCCATTATTTCCTTCTTTCTCTTCTCTTCCTCTACTTTTCCTAGAAGGATTTTGTCATTTTACTTTAAAAAAAATCTATTTTTTATTGCATTCTAGGTAAATTCTCTATTTTTGTTTCAATTTAAATAATTCAATTTCTGCTGAATCCTGCCTGCTGTTGGTAACTGCCAAGTTTCATACCTATTACCACGCATTTCATATATTTTCCATTTTTTATGGTCTTAGATTTACAGCCTCATGTCAACTTTCTCTTGTGTCTCAGACACAAACGTCCTGTAGAATATTCCTCAGAGTGAAAAATCAGATATTTGCTCCCTTTTTCTCATTACATTTGTTCTGCTTCAGAAGTATCCTTTGAATATTCAGAAAATTGACTCCTTCTATCTTTGAATTGAAGAGTAGTTTTCTCTGCTCTGTTATACTTACAGATGCATGCACATTAGTTTATAATCAATCCTGTATTAGTGTATTATCAAAAACAATCCCACTGTTTGCACTTAAATATATTATAGTAGGAACTCTAGGGTCAGATTGGTGGAATCAAGATAGAAACAAAAATAATTACTATTTTAGCACTTTACTTTGGGTTCTTGAAGACGAGAACAGAGAGGGTCTGCGGCGATGGCCGTTGTATTCACAGCTTTTCTCATGACTGTGACTGTACTTGGTAAGGAAAGAAGGGTTTGCATTAATTTCGCAGTTCGTGGGTACAGCCCACCATGATCAGGAAGGCTGAGAGGCAGGGTCTTGTAGGAACTGGTCACATTTCTTTTGCAATCAAGAAGCAGAGCATGTGGTGAGGTTGTAAAATCCTTAAGCTTGCCTGTCCCCAGCAACTTACTTCCCCAGGTAAGAGGAGGTCTCCTAGAAGTTCCACAATCCCTCAAAACGGCGCCACCAGCTAGTGAGTTCAAACACTTAAGCCCATCAGGCATTTTACACTCAAGCCCTAGCAGGCAGTCTTGTTTTGTTATTTTACCAGTGTCAGTGAATGGTGGTCCTCAATAGGCTTCTTCTTAGATGTGCATGACAAGGGGCAAACTTGGAGGATCTCTCACATGCAGAGGGGGAGGCACTCCAGCCTAAGCTCTCAGTCCAGACGTTTCTCACATTTTCATATGAGTTTTCATTCTTCCAGGATAGAGGGGTTTTCAAATGTTCACCAGGCCCACCATCTTATCTCTGGCTATCAGAGACTTCTAGATGTTCTGCCTCAGGATGCTGTATGTCTGTTGCTCGGTCCTGCTAACGGTTTTGCAATATGACTATTCTTGCCTGCAGATGAGGGAGTGGAGTTTACTCGGTTTAATAATCTCACTTTGTGTGATGGTGGATCGGAATCCCAGGTGACGTCTTGTAACTGTGCAAGGAGTGGGAGAAGCTGTCCTCACACACACGGCTGCAGCCTGATGACTTTTCTCTCTGTTCAATTTACAAACGGAAATGATTAAATGGCTAGAATAAATAAATAAAACATGTGCCTCGGACAGTTTTTCTATAGCACAAAGGCTCTAAAGAGGAAAGAGGCAGCCTCGGGCCTCGGCTTCCGGGAGGTTGAAACAATTTGTCTTTGAAAATGACCACCCTAATCGTAGTAAGCGTCATCACACATAATACAATGCCATCTTATGTTGCTTGATTCAGGCCAAATGAATACCCCCAAAAGGATTTTCAGAGTTAATATCAAGGTCCCCCCAATTATGTGCTGCTGTTACGGGATTATATAACAGAGTTGCAAGATTAAAATATAAAAGAGAAAGAGGAAAAGCAGAAAATAATCAGGCAATAGCAATGGAGGAAGGCAATATTTCTGAAACATGACCGACAGTAGATGAAGCAAAGACTCATGAATGGAGGTTCCAGTTGGCACAAGCCCATGAATCCTGAGCGCGTGTGACCCAGTGACATCTATTGGTCGCTGTTGGTATTACAAATCCATTTTGTCATGTTCACAAACTTGTCTTATTTGGTTATAAGACCGTCATTTCAAAGAAATTCAAGAAAGTAGCTCTTTAAAATTCAGTTCGCTATTATTTCCTCCCTCTTGTTTGAAGGACTCAAATATTGATTTCTTAAATTTTATTTCTGATAAGGATTCATGCTCACTCCAAAATAGCATTTATTATTCTTTTTTTCTGATCACAGCATCTGGTGAAGGCTGAAATGAGTTACTCAAACAATTAGCCACTGGGTCAATAGTTATCCTTCCCTTAAAAGCATAAACAGAGGAACATATTTTGGAAGGCAACTAGTAGAAAGAACTTAATTTTCAATGGTATTTTGTACACATTCTCATCTTGCCTTTTTTCCCCTTGCTTGCTTCAAAGGGAAAACAACTCAAATAATTTTTTTCTTAGGAAAGGAACTCCAAAAAAAGTGACTGAGAAAGGTATTTAACATATATTTAATTTGTCCTTTGAGACTTTAATAGATGTATACTTCTTCCCCATTCCTGCTCCCCCCAGACTCCAACCCAACATGTCCCTTTCCTTGCTTCATGGCCTATTCTTTGTCTTTCCTTTTTAAAAATAACCTGCTGAGATCATTTATTGCTTTCCGTATGATGCAGAGTCACCTCCTGGAGTATGGTAACCCATCAGGGGTCACACCCTTGAATTAAACTGACTCTCCCTTCCCCAGAAACCTTTAGTTGCCAATAGCTACTTGGCATGGGTTGAAGAGCGTCCGCCCTCCTTGTTGGACTGTTGACTGTGTTGCACTTGCACAGGTCTTGGGCAGGTAACCACGGGTGCTGTGAGTCCCCCTGAGGACAGTGTTGTCTTGTCCATAAAAACACTGTTTCACAGCAGCCCTTCCCAACCTCTAGTTCTTTCTCCATCTCTTCCAGGTTGATTCCCAAACCTTGTGTGTGTGTGTGTGTGTGTGTGTGTGTGTGTGTGTGTGTGTGTGTGTGTGTGGTGGTGTGCATGAATTCACATGTGTTCGGGTGTGTGTGTGTGTATGTGTAATACTGATATAGGAAAAGTATCTTTTATGGAATTGCTAGAAAGTGGTATGTCAAAGTAAGAACTAATTCATGAGTGTCCCAGCCTTGTAGAGTTGAATTCACTCAAATCAATGAAGAATGGGACCTCGTCCTATACCATGATAGAATTGGGAAAGTCATTTATCCCACTGTACATCTTTGAGTCTTACTTTCTCATCAGGAAAATCATTAATAAATATACAGATTTATCTTTTTGTTTTGTGTACCCTAGGCTTTCAGTTGTTGAAGTTTTGACATAAAAACAAAACTCTCATCTCAAAGGGGATAAGAGATAGTTTATTCTAGGGCCAAATAGGAGTGACTGTGCCTTGGGAACAAAGATTCAGGCTATCACAAATTCTATGTTCTAACATGGTAACAGTTCAGTAAAGTTTTATACTAACAGAACAAGTCCTAAAGCATGAGAAACATTGGTTGGATTTGTTAAATCAAAGCTGGGCAGTCACTGCTGTAGGCTTCAGATGCTATCAGAACAATGGCATTCTTTGCTTATTGGTTGGTTGAAGCTAGTGGTCTGCTAAGTTAATTTATCCCAAAAGTTTTAGCTGTTAGTCTAGTCACAAGGGTATTAGATGAGACAGAGAGGTGGGCAAAGAATAGTGTTAGGGAGGCTGACAAGAACACAAGATACATTGTAATTAAGCCCAGGATCTGCAACGTTCTAGCCCTCCATGAAGAGGGATGCCCATCAGTGAGTTATCCTTGCAGGTGACTTGGGTCCCAGTGCTGTTCTTCCCTGGGATTTGGTTCCCAGTGTTAAGTAACAGAGCACACCTGCTGCAAGTCTGTCAAGATGTTTCTTGTCTGTTGTTGCTGTTTTGTCTTCAGGGGGTGATATGACAGGAACCCCTCAGGCCATTATATAAGAGTCTCACATAAATGAGTTAGTTTCATAGAGGATTGTCATTACCATAGATTTTTAAAACATTTAATCCCAAGTATTAACAAAAATGAAACATCAATCATGCACCCAAGGCATGAGAACTTTCAAACACATTATCTTAATTTTTATGTGAGAACTGTGAATGCAGCATTTGTGTTGTCAATTTATAAACATGGAAACCGCATCTGAAAGTTAGAAGACCCAATCCTAAACCCTACAGTCTATTTCTGGTACAATATACTGTCTTTTCAATTTGTGCATCCCAAGGCTGTGCTACACCCATCTATGATTTGGATCACTCACCTACTGTTAGCGCCAATTTATCTGAAATCAAGCAACTTCCTCTTTTCTTTTAAACAAAAACATCCGAACTGTGCAGCGACTCTCATGCGCGATGAAAACCAACACTACCCCTTCAAATTGGGCAACAAGATCTAAGACCAGATCAGCAAATAGGAAGGATGTGGGAAAAGGAAAGGCATCGCTCTGTGAGATCAAGGTCTGATTTTTTTTTTACAAGATTTTCTTCTTAAGAGTAGAAGATCCTCCTTTACTTTTTAATGAACCTTCAAAAGTTACCCTAGTCCTGAAATGATCCTACTTCATCACTCTGTCTGTGACTCTAGGACTTCACAAATATGTCTTGAAAACTCCCCAAAAGTGTTCTGTAGAACCTCCAGGCTTACATGCAGACTGCATATGACAAGAACTTTACACCGTTCCATCTCCCTGCAAGCATTCAGAGCTGGAAATGAAAGGTCAGTATATGCTAGAAGACTTAAGGCATTTCTTGTAGTTATAGAACTTCAGGGTCCAGATTGAGTGAAGGAGGCAAGGTCTCCCCCTTGCCATTCCATTTCTAAACAACTCCTATTTCCTAATGTAGGAGGAAAGCTGTTAAAATGAAGGGGGGTAGAGGACAGATGGACATGAAATAGCTTTTAAAAATTGTTAATATTAAATTTTAGAAACCACACACAGCAAAATAGAAAACAGATATATAAAAACTGTGGACGATTTACTCTTCTTGTGTGTAGGAGGGCTCTATAATTACATTGTAAAAGTTTGTTACATGTTTTATATTTTCTTTGAGAAAGCAATATGTGCATAATGGATGTCTCCTGTAATTGGGTCTCCATAGCTAACTTCTTCCAGTAGTTCCTTGTAATGCTTGGAATTATTTTACATATTCACTAAATTGTATGTATTTATAATATGCATTATAACTTTTATTATTTTACAAAATGGGACTGCCCTAAAGCGATTTGCTTTCTACTGCATTTTTAATTTAAAGATACATTTTGAATACTTTATTAGTTAGGTCATAAACATTATCTTGTATCTTTTTTTATTTTTGCATTTGAGGTAAAACTCACATAACAGAAGATTAATTTTTAAAATTAAGATTTATATTTTTATGCATATCAGTATTTTTGCCTCCATGTTTGTATGAGTACCGTGTGCTTGCCTGGTACCCAGGAAGGTCAAAAGAGGGTTTCTTGGGACAGGAGTGACTGATGGCTGTAAAGCATCATGTGGGTGCTGGAGTCAAACCTGGGTCCTCTGCAAGAGCAATAAGTGCCCTCTTAATCACCGAGCCATTTCTCTAGCACCCACGATTAACCACTTTGAAGTTTGCAGTTCAGTTGCGTTTTGTACATTCATAACATTGTGCCATGACCAACGCAATCTGGCTATGTAAGAGGTTTCATTACCCTCTCCAAGAAAAAAAAGCTACATCCATTAAGCAGTGACCCCCACTCCTTCCTCTCCTCCCGTCTCTTCTGGCCCCTCACAACTACTAATTTATTTTCTGTCTCTCTCCATTTATTTATTCGAGATATTCCCAAGAGATGCTTAACTTATGGCCTTACCTGTCTTGCCTTTTGTTCCATGTAACATGCTATTTTCAAGGTCTATCGCTATCGCATCATGCATCTGTACCTCCTTTCTTTGACAAATTAATCATATTCCTTTGAGCAGATATAACCCGTTTTGTGAATCCATTAATGATGAGCTGATGAGCATTTTTATGCCTTTTGCCTGCTGTGATTGGTGATGCTAAGAACGTATGTGTGCATGCATTTGAGTATGGTATCTAGCTGGTATCTAGCTAAAAGTAAAATCGCTAATTTATACAGAAATTCTGAGATGGACTTTTTGAGGATGCACCAGATTCTTTCCTACAGCATTTGTCCCATTTTATATTCCCATGAGTAGCGAGTGAAGAGTCTCACAGTTTCCAACCTCTGTACCAACCAGTTATTCTCCCTTTTATTTTTATTTTATTCACGTTCGGCTTCAGCGAAGTGGTGTCTCCTTTAATACAACTTTCCATGAAGTCCAATGTTGGGGAATGTCCTTTCTTATTGCTCAATGGCTGTCTTAGTTTGCTTTCCTGTTGTGGTAAAATACTCTGAGAAAAAGCAACTTTTTGGCTTATAGGTAATAGTTCTTCACTTAGGAAAGTCAGGGCAAGAGTGCAAGCAGGAGCTTGAAGCAAATCATAGAAAAATACTTCCTGACTGACTCCCATGCTTACATTCAATTAGTTTTCTTAGAAAGCCTCTTTGGTTGGTGGTTCAGTCTCTGTGATCCCCCACGGGCCCAGGTTACCTGGCTTTGTAGGTGTTCATGTGATGTCCTTGATTCCTCTGGCTCTCTCAATCTTGGTCCCCACTCTTCCTCAAGTCTCCCTGAGCACCTGATGTTTGGTTGTGGGTCTCTGCATCTGTTTCCATCTGCTACTGGGTGAAACCTCTCAGGAGACAGCCCTGCTAGCAATTAGAGCGGGAGAGGGGAGCTGTTTCTGACCGTGTTGCTTGCCTTTGGATGCCCTTCCCCTTGCTGGACTGCCTTGTCTGTCTTTAGTCAGAGCGAATGCGCTTAGTCCTGCTGCAACTTGATGTACCATGGGAGTCCTCTTCTCTGAGGAAAAGAGAATGGGGGAAGGAGAAGGGGGTTCAAGGGTGGGACTGGGAGAAGAGGGAGGGGGCTGCAATCAGGTGGTAAAGTGAATAAACGAATTAATTAATGAGGAAAGAAAAAAGAAAGGTAAGGCTCACCTACCTAGCAATGGTACTGACTGCTCCCTGTGAGCTGGCCTCTCCTGCATTAATTATCAATCAAGGGAATGCTTCATAGATGTGTTCACAGGCTAATCTAACGGAAGGAGATTCAGACTCCAAGCAGTGAGAAGTTAACAACCAAGTTTGGCCATCACACTGGCTCATTGTGTATCTTCTTCACACGAATGCCAAATGCATGGCTTCACTCAGCATTTTAATTGGTTTTCCTGTTGATCTTGATTAACTCCTCAAATGTTTACATGGTATTAAATGGTAAGCGCCACCTTATTCCAGTGTGAAAAATCAAGGCATGGCATCCTTGGCAAAGAGGATAACTGCTGGGCACCATAAACAACAAATATTCACAATTTTAGGTAAATACACAAGGTAATATTTTCTGATGATCACTAGGACAAGTTTCTCATGACCTTGTAGAGGAGCTCTATACTCCAAGCCCATGAGTTTTATTCAGAACTTTGCCTCCTCCATATAAAATATCATTATACATAGCTACTGGAGAGAAGTCTCTCTTAAACCCTCTGTTTGTGAATTTCTGGGGGTGATGATTTCTGTTGTGGTCCAAGCTTTATAGGGGGCTTGATCAGTAAGACTCGTGTGAATAGTGTATTCTGTTAACAATACAATTTGAATTTTGACATTAAATTTATTTATTTTTCATATATTTGATCACATTCTTTCCCTTTTCCCACCTCTTCCCAGATCTTTTCCATTCCTCCCACCCAGCCAACCTCATGTTTTTTTCTCTGACTCTCCCCCTTCCTCTCAAAATTCTAACCCCAAACAAGGATCAAAACTAACAAAAGCCAATATCTCCCAAGATATAGGGTGACCAACCATTTCTACCAGACAATAATGATTCCACTGAAAACCTTGTGTTCTAGAAAGCCCCTCAATAAGAAATTAAAAACCTTTGTTTTTCACTATAAGGATAGTAAGCTTAGAGGAAAAAGTCATGAGGGAACTTCTAAAATAAATAATAATGGAGACAATGTTGCAGATACGACATGCATAGATAGATAACTAGATTCTGTTACATTGCTGTCCTTTGGCAGATGTTGCCCACATGATTTGTAGCCTATAGAGATGGACTCTCCATTGTCACACCCCTCTGAGTAATGTTGTTTAAATGTGCAATTTAAGTATAGAGTGCCTGGGAATGCTTGAAACTCTGTCTTTAAAAAACCATGTTTTTAAAAGAGTTCGGTTAATGAAAATGATAGCCACTGAAGAAGAAGGCTATATACTGTATAATTTTAGTGACAGACAGAAGGATGCTCACATCCAGATTGAAGAGATACAACAAGAAAAGCCAAACATATTGTATAAGATGTCAAAAATAATTTGCGATTGGGAAGGCTGGAGACAGCATGTGGAAGTGGATGTGAAGACAGAATCACAAGAACTTGGCACAAGATGAGCAAATACTTCTGCAATAATTTAACTCTTTCACTCTTTTTAAAGTTCTTCTTCACAATGGAATGTTAGGCTGAAAAGATTGGTCCCTAAATTAGCTTGAGGAAACCACACGAACAAATACATATTTTACACATTTGTCCTACTGTTTTATTGAATGTTCTAGGAAACAGAGGGATGTTAGAGTTCTTATCCCATAGGCTCCAATTAAAATACTCAGTGATTGATTAGAAAGGGAAGGATGAGGAGACAGGGCAGCCAGTATGCTGGCTTTGCACCATGTGGATATTTTCTGTTGGTCTTTACTAATGATCACGATCTCTACAGGATTGAGTCATGTGTCAGCCCTAGCTTTTGGACAAGAATAAAGGAGCCTCAAGCCATCTTCTTGATTTCTCGGTAGATGTAAATGAAGGTACAAAAGATTGCTGGTGATCCCATCCAAAATGTTCACTAGATTTTTCTCAACTGTGTGAATGCTCCTGGCACACTGACCTAGAGTCACTTAGCACAATGCTAGCTATTTGGTGAAAATTTTACTAGAGAAAATGAAAGACTTTACCTGCTAACAACATCAGTGTTGTTTCCTCAAAGTTGTGTGGTTCGTTGCCCTGCTGTATTGACCTTTTCTAATAGAGTCAGTTACTTGTAATAATCCTTAGATCATATAGACATTATTAATAACATGCTTGAGTTTGTATTAATGGAAGAGTATATGCTCTTGGACACTAGCCTGTAAGATTACAGTTGTTGCCATCTACAGAAAACAACAAAGAACTGCAATAACATACCTTCCAAGCGTGAGTTGCTAGAATATCCTCCAGTTTGCAAACACACGGAGGATCAAAATCAGCAAGGAGTTTGCTATGAAGCAGAGATTTAAATGTTCTGGCTTTAGACATGGTGCATGGTCTCTGAGGAGGACTTAAGGGATTGTACCTAAGTCGCTTTAGGTCTTGGCACTTAAGTACTACAAAACGACAATTATACAACAAGAAATAAATATAAATATTGTTGCAATAACAATTGCAACAATATCTCTCAAGTTATGGAAACAGAACTGCTTCAGAATTTAAAAATAAAGTGTCAATAGAAGGAGGTAGCCAACTGAATAAACTTTTCTCAATTTCTCCATCAAGATTATTATGTGTCTGGATTCAATTCTGATTTTAGAAGTTCAAATTAAGTTTGTGCTTCAAAACCATTTTCCCTGAGTGAAATTTGACTTTGGAACATTTAAATCATAGCTATTTTAGACATGTAGAACATAAAAAGATAAAAATGAAAAAAGGCCCAAAGAACAGACTTCTCACAAGTCTACTCTAACTAGCCTGTGGGTACAAGGTAGACAGTCTTTTTTGGAGTGAAAATGAATTTCTATCTGTCCAAAATCCCTACTCTTATAGGTAAATAAAATGATAAACGTTCCTTGATTAAATGCTGTTGTTGATAGAACCTGCCTAACGTTGATATGCCCAAGTCTGTGAAACAACAAAGGCCAGCGATGAAGGAATCGGGGGCGTGGGAGCAAGACTGCAAGGCAAAAGGAATTTCGTCATGTCAGTTTGGTCCCAATGCACTAGAAAGCAAGGTTGTCCTAACGCCGACAGACACTGCACAGAATCATCACTTGGGAAGCGAATGGAAAGGTCAGATTGTCTTACTGTACAGGAGATGGGAACCTTGTTACTGTTTTTGTTACATACAGTGAATGTATGTTTAGTTTTGTTATATTGATGTTCTTCGTTTAAAAATTCCTGTTCTACATTCCTTAAGAACACATATTAACATAGCCCCAGGCATATACTACATAGCTACAATGTCCAATAGAGAGTTGTAAGATGCTAAAGGAAGCGACTCTATCAGAGAGGGGAAAGAAATATAAAATATTATTGTAATTTCTCTTTACACATTTGTTTCAGCCCACTATCAATTATTACTAGTTGTTACTTTTAGTTGTATTTTCAAAATAATTATTATCACATAGAGAGAAGAAAATAAATAACAAGGGATAACATGCTTCCAAATAAATATTTTTAAAAATTAAGTAATAACATATATTTTTATATTATTATTATTACTCACTTGGCTTTCAGAATTTTGCTATTTCTACTTAGGTAAATGTATCAGAACCAGTTTCTGGACCATTCCTTCTTTCCCTATCAGCTCATAGGGCAAATAAATCTCAGATGTGTGTACCTCCACTGTATATCTTAGGGGAAGTGAACCAGGAATCAGATGATGTGGAGATGAACTAATATGTGCTTGAATCAAGCTCATGTAATATGATTAACATAGACAGTATAAACTGTCCTTATCAGTACAGGAAGTATCAATATGCGCATGCCAACCTTCTAAATGCATAAGCAAGGAGGGATTCAAAAGGCAGATGGAGAATCTAAATGAGGAAACTATTACTCTAGAGACAAATGACTGTTTCCTGCAACTGCTTCACAGTGTAGGATAATTTAAGATCACGGATTTCAGTGACTCAAGAGTACAAAGACAGATGAGCTGAGAGAGATGACTGAGGAAGAAGTGAGAACACAAAATCTGTTTTTAAACGCAATTAATAGGATGGAGACAGAACAGACACAGAGGGAAAACTAATTCATGACTAAGAGACGTGTAATGATCGAATACAAACAGTAATAAAGATTAGCATAATTAGAATGTCAACATTCATGTGAAAGCCAGAGATTGTAGTGTCTGAGAATAACTGGTCTTTCTTCAATACAAATGGAAGGAAATACAACAGTAATGAAGGAAACAAGATCCTACTACAGTGGTCTGAAATCCTGGACCAGGCACCATGGACTAGAAACATGGCAAATGTGTCACGAGTATCAAGCTCTTTCTGGTCTCTTCTCCCAACATCCTTGAGGTATTGGGATTGTGCCTTCCTCTGTTGATGGGAATGCGGATGCAGGACATGGACCAAATTGCTTTCCACTAGTGTAATTTTATCTTTCTGGGAAGGAAGCACTAAGCGCCCCAGAGAGCCTTGCATTTTTCACTGGTCAGAGATGTGTCACATGGCCACACTTAAACTCATGGGAGTCAAGAGCGGCGTTGTAGCTTTTAATCCTTGGCAAAAGCAAGACAGCAAGTTATGTATGGATATGCAGAATCATCTCCCAGAGCAAGACTCCATGGGGGTTGTCTGATGCCAACAGGTAGTGGTAACACTGTATCATTTACAAAATAATGATAAATGCTAAGAGAAATATTTAAAGCATGTGCAGCACAAATAGTGTGTGTGTGTGTGTATGTGTGTGTGTGTGTGTGTGTGTGTGTGTGTGTGTGTGTGTGTGTGTAGACATGGGCATGGTGCATGTGTAGAGGTCAAAAGCACCGCCCATCTTTGTTTGATAGAAGGTCTCTGATTGGCCTGGAACTTCAATGCATAGGAGAGGATAGCTGGGCTGTGTGGTTCCACAGAGTCTCCTCTGATTCCATTTTGATGCACAAGAATTACAGATGTTTGCCACTGGGCCCAGCTTTACAGACTGCCTTTGGGAAACTGAATTTAGGACCTCACACTTGGCAGCTGAGTACTTTACCAACTGTCATGTCAGCAAGCGAGACTTAAATACAGAGAAAAGTGTGGCAGGATTTTGTGCTTTTCCACATCAATCTGGGTTTTATTTGAGTCAATAATCTTACAGTTTTGGTTTTATCTTTGTAAATTGCAAACATTGTTAGAAATGTAGGAAAAAAGATAAAATAGGAGAAATTGTTATTTGACTTCTCTGTTCAACTCTTTGCCCTCATCTTAATAAAAAGCAACTGTTAACTGGGACAAAAGCCATGGGCTGCTAGGTCATTGGCCCTAGGAGTGGCACCAATTCTACATGGACATATTAATAAACTGCCCCTAAGATTTTATCTTTCTATCTACAGCGAAGGGCATCTATGGAGCCTCATCAGAGAACTTCCTTTTGTAGTAGCTAGTGACTAGTAAAGAGCCCTACAGTGGGTCAACGTGCAGAAAGCAAGAGTATAGGACACCCAGCTCTCTATGCGACATCTATCAAGGCTCATCTTGGTTGAGTAGTAGAAAGATTCTATACACTAAAACAGCTTTTGTTTGACATGACAGGGCCATTGTACACACAAACGCATACCAGTTCATGCACAAGAGTTACACACATCAAGGCAGTCAAATCCCAGTATGGATGGGAGGGGTTCATGAAGTCTAACTTGTCTCAGTTCTGGAAGCTGTGTTAGGCTTCCTATATTTTCAGATAATATTGGTCGTTCTCGGATTTCTGACAGGACTGAAGACTAGTTATAGTCTCATAGCCAACCCAGGCTATTGGGCACTGAAAGAATATATTTGCGAAGATAGGTTTCAAATGATATGCAAGCTTAAACAAGGACATAACGGATAGGAAATTATAAGCTTTTTAAAAGTTAGGATAGATAACAGATGGACTGGATGTTAGGTGTATCGCATAGTTTATACTTTACAAAATGGTAATAGTTGTGTTCAATTTATATGTGAGAGGAAAGAGCCTTTTAATGGGACAAAAAGGGGGAAATGTGGGTTGCTGTCTGTATGCGGGTGAGGGCAAGCACAAGATAAGACGAGAGCCTCTGGTTGGACAGTGGAAAAGAAAGGTGGGCTGAGAATTTTAGAGATGAGTATGGAGAGTACAGAGAGACAGGAGGGGACGGACAGGAGGAGATAAGAGGGAACCTATAGGAGAGGAAGAGGAGACAGAACCGTAAGTGCTGGAGATTTCTTAGACAGGGGAGAAAAAATATGTAGGCTGCACTGGCCCCATCTAGGTGTGTAGCTTGTGTTTATATCAATGGAGTTTGAGTTCATTGTGCAGACGTTTTGTGGGTTGAAAATTTACTAATATAAATCTGACGGATAAATTACAAGCCTCTCGAGTTTTGATTATACCGTGTTATGGGGATTTGTGACCACCGAGGCAATGGCTAAGAATGTGAGCAGAATCCACTGCAAGAGAATCTCAAGATGGGCGGTCGCTGCATGGTGCTAGTCATGGAGGCAGCAAGACTGCTGGGGCCAGAGAGTAGTCGGCGCTGGCGTGGAATGGTGTCCTTTTAAAAATATCTCACGCAACACACCTCTGTCTGTGGAGTTATGGCAGTCGAGGGCTGCTGGGCTCATGAGGATCAGCACTCTGCAGAAACTTGGTCTCTGCTTGGGCGATTTCCTCCAGAAGATGGTTCTGCCTCCATGCTCATGTTGGCAACACTAAGTGAGTTGGGGAATTTTTAAAATAGACCACGTGAAGTTGGGAGGGGAAAATGGTGGGGATAATCAGGGAGGAATTTGGGAGAGATGGTGAGGGGATTTGATCAAAAACAGATTATATCTGTGTGTAAAATTCTCAAACAATAAGAATAAAAATTAAAAATAATAAAATAAAATGACCCTTCCAAACTTCCAAATTTATAAAGATTGAGAAGAGAGAAAGAGGGAAAAAAAACCTTTTTTTTTTCTAAGTAAAAATCTAACAGAATCTGACTTTTAAGAGTTTGTCACATATGCTTAAAATTCCAAATAATTTCAGGAAAATAAATTTTCAAAACCTCAACTTTCAAATCTGCAGAGTGGGCAAAAGAAACACAGGAACTTTAACGAGTGTAAAGACAGTGAAATGGAAGAGTAGAAAGAATGTCTCAGCTGTGGGAAACACAAAGGAAGGCACACCCCGGGCACACCCCAATAATCACCGAGTGTCTGAGCTCAACATTTGCATCTGAGTCTGGCCGTGGAAGACTGGCTGTGAGGCATTTAACAGAGACATTTCATTAAATAAGGGCAGGGAGACAGGCAGCCGAATGAAGACAATAGTTCCAGTAATGGCAGCAGGCAACCACAGAAAAGGAACTGTAAGTGATATTACAGCAGAGAAAACACCAGGCAGAAAGCAGAATGGGGACAAGAAGCAGCACAGTGAAAACAAAACAAAACAAAACAAAACAAAAAAACAAAAAACAAAACAAGTAAGTGTAATGTTATTAAAATGTCAACATCTGTAAAGGCGTAAAGGTCACAGCACTGCTTCTCAGCCTAGTGAATGGAACACCAGGGAAGGGCAGTTGACCTCTGCATCTCTCTTTCGATGCAGCAGACCCCAGAGAGATAAAGCTTTAAGAAGACACGGAGACGTGAAGAAGAATGCAATTAATGAACCTAGAATAAAATGTAGGCACGTTTTTGCTCAAGAAACAGAAATTACGTATTATTTCCCATGGAACTTTAAGAAGTCATAGACTTATGTGCTACTACTGGGAAAGCCATTGGTCTCATTTATAGTTGGATGTGGGGGTGAGTTTAATATATCTTTAACGTTTAATCTAATATGAACACTTTTAGGAAGCTAAATAATTATTAATGAAAAGTAATATCTCGCTCCATTAGTTACTCTGGTCACAGCGGGCCACTGTGGGGTGTGTGTGGAAGGGATCTTGGGACCTTTCTCCCCAGAAGGGATGCTTCCTTGGCTCTTTAGAGATGTCACTGAGAGGAGAGGGTTTGTCCCTTGTGATTGCCCAGATTCCTCCACCATTCTTTTGCCAAGACAGGAAATGGGAGGATAATGCCAAGGGATGTGGCAGAGTGGGAGCATAAAAACAGAGGCCGAAGAACACACTTATGGAAATGGGGACCTGCCGTCTGCCAGGTCGAGAATTTGTCATTTCGCAGGAGATCAGAAGGGCACACCAGAGCCTGGTGACAGTTCTCCAAATGAGCAGGACTCACCGTGTAGCAGCTCCCTTACACCTTTTCTATCTGTCTTCTGTTGCCCATCTGGGACCACCCTTTCTCTTCATTCTCAGTGAGTTCTGCGTTTTGTCAAACTTAGGGTGACTGAAGCCTACACAGAGATAGAGAGTGGGGGACGGGATTTATGGCTCTCTCCTTCAGGCATTTGAAGTATCCCTCTGGCACGCAGAAATGATTAGACATTTGAATAAGAAATCCTGTTTCCTGACACAGTAGGGGACACCAGCATACAGATTATGAGGACTGAGTCCCTCAGATTCCCCCTGCCACGCCGGTTTTAGCCAGACTCCAAAGGACGTTCAAAATCCCTTTAGTTTTGGAGAATTTTCTAAGCTTATTTTAACCAAGTTCCTATTGAGAATACAAGGGCTGTTTGTATGAAGCAGTCATACTGATTACAAGTGATTTATTTTTCTGGCCAGCCCAGAGTGCCAAGGAGGAGGCATCGGAGGGCAAAGCTGGAGTCAAACTCCACATTCTCTATCTGGGAATAAAACTGTCAGGCATGGGAGGAAGCCTATGAGCTACACATCCTCCTGTGCGAATTTGGCCCCCGTCCTGGTCCTTGACTTCCACATTTATTATTTCTTCCTTTACTCCCACTCACTTCCTTTTCGGATGAGGCGATTTCATCCCGCTCTGGGCTTTGCTCACGAGAGTGCAAACCAGGAGTGCGTCTCTGCATCTTCTCAGCAAGCTCATTGTGTGGCTGGGTATCTTCATAATTAGATTTTTCGAAATCCTCTCTCCTCATATATCAATTATTCCACTCCCTTAATCATCTTCCTCAGCATTCTCCATGATCCTAGTCATTTGTCAAGCTATCTGGGTCTTGCTAAGAAGTAGTGATACACACGGAAGAAGTTCCCTGTCTACTTACTTGACTACAGCCTTAGGACCTTTGCTCCTGGGGTTCTCCCCCTGCTCCCTGCTTGCTTTGTCAGATCATAGCAACACCTTCCCTGTCTGACTCTGAAGATCATTGAGTTTGAGGTACTTGTGGATTTCTTTGACGAGGGTGCTTTCCCAAGCAGAGAAACTCAGGAAGTTGATGAGGCTCTGTCTGCATCCGCGTACCAGAACACGTAACCTCCTGATTCACAAGCCAATTTGACAACTTGTTAGCCTGTAACCTTTGCAGTGCCCAGCAAAGATGTTAAATTATGGAATGGATTCCTGATTCCATCCTGACAGATAGGACGGGGAATGGATGGGCCAGCATCCAGAGATACAACAGGCAGCTCTCTAGTCTAACGGGACTGCCACAGTCTGAAAATTTACACTGTGGTGATTAAATCATGGTCCAAACCCCATCAAACTTGACACGAAAGGAATAAGCTAGCAAGGCCTTAAGTAAAAGACATAGATATAAAGAAAGACACATATTTCTACAATTTGTCATTTATCTCTTTCTGTAGAACTTGATTCAAATATACTGTCTTTGACACGTTCTTGTCTACTTGTAGACATTATTTTATGATGAGCATAAATTTTTTTTCTTTTATTATAGTTGCTCAGACTGAGTGATTTACTTCTTCAATTGATCTATGAGGGTTTTTAAATGCCTCATTCACTCATATATTCGTTCTTCCGTCATACATTTATTGACAGCTTACTGTAGGGAGGTTATTACATGGACAGAGGGACGGAATACTGTGAGATAGTCTCTGTTCTCAAGGGCTTTCTTCATTAAGGGAAAAGGCAGATGTCAATCAAGCATCTCATAGATTCCTGTAGAAGCATTGTGACTGCTGCTTCCTCTTGAAAGTTGCATTAGTGAAGGGGCTATAGGTAGGATATTTCGTAGTTCTATTGAATTAAATGTACTTGTGTTTCTTTGAGACCAAGGGAGACAACACATAAACAGGGTGCCCTTGGGACTGCTTTGAAGGTGAGGTCATTTGGAAGTGTCTAATGTTCAGGGGTGGATGTGGCAATTTCATTTACATGTAATATGTTTTTAGCATTGTTTAGATCATTAGCTTTAAGACAATATCGGTCGGCTTTGAAATATTATAAAACAACACACAAAGTAACTAACTTAAAAGCAAAAAAATTTACTTAGTTCTCAGCTTAGAAGTTTAGTTGTAAAGTGTGCCTATGCTGTGTTTCAGTGTGTGTGGGTGTTTTTCACTCATTTTTTTAAAAATAGGGTATCTTACTGGCCTGAAACTCTCCAAGTAGACTAGACTAGCTAGCCTCCCAAGCCCAGAGATCTACCTGTCTCTGTCTCACTGCTAGGATTTCAAGCATGCCATACCTGGCTTTTATATGTGGGTTCTGGGATCAAACTCAGGCCCTTGTGACAAGCACTTCACTGCCTGAGCTATCTCCCTAGGACCTAATTAAATTTTGTTTTAAACATTAACATTTTATGACTGTTCTGCAAGCTGCTTTCTTCTTCTCGATGAGGTATTAAATCCTACCTTACTCCTTGTGCACAGACACACTGCATGCATGGAATATTTCTTCAATCGTTTCTATGTGAGAAATGTTATCAGAATCAGTACCTACACTTACCCGAATGAAAAAATCTGGGACTATTGTTTTCAAGAATACTTTTTGGAACTGATAATCAAGAAAGGTGGGCACTATGTTTTGTACCAATTTGTCCTAAAAAAAAAAAAGTTTACTATTTTGAAGCTCTCCTGACAACTGACTTTTTGATTTTAGCAGAATGCATCTGGCTGACATGTCCCAAAGGGCATGGTCAGATCGGGTCCTTGTTAATAACTACAAGTTTGACCAATGTCATTTCTGTCCCCTGTATGCAAACTCCTAAGGTCCCTTTCTTAGGGGACCATGCTCTGTGATGTCATTCATGACTCTCTACTCTTATGGAAATTGTGACACTACTCAACAGCTGACTTGTTTCAATTTGAATTGATTCTCTTTTTAGCTACATGCATGCCTTGAATAGAGTGAATCTGACTAATGAATTTGTAGGCAGGATTTTGGCAACATGAAAGACTCTGGCCTCCCTAGAAAAGTTTTCGAAATTTGCCTAGTGTTTACAAGGAAAATTGCGTCTCATAATTTACACCATTTGAATCTAATTTTATTTATCAACAAACATTCAACATATGTACAAAACCCAGTTCTTGTAAAGCCATTTAATCTTTAAACCCGTTTAATCCTATCAGTGGGGTTGTTAAAATAAACATGGATGATTCTAACATGCCTGGGAGTTTACACACTGTCCCATTTGCAAGAGCCAAGATATTGCTGTGTTTATCCTAGACAAGGGATGGCCTTCATTTGAGGATTGTATTGATCTCCAAAGCAAAGATAACTCCACATGCCCAAATCCCACATGAATGTTGTTAACTGCCACTCACAGATCTTAATTTGTTGATCCAGATGTTTATAGGTCCCCAGTATTGGGGGAGATCTGCCACTTCAATATTTAAAAGAATGAAAAGAATTAACTATTTTACTTCTTCATTTTTATGCCTTGCGTTGTCTTGGATGTATTTTAGGAGGGCGTATGTATACAGAGAGGCAAAGAAAAGGCTCCAGCATCATTAAATTGATGGATCAGACACTTAACAATTTTAATGAACTTTCTGTTCTGTTTTCAAAAATTATAAGAACAAAGTTCTTTCCAAAGCTCACTAAATTTTTAGCACCTCGTTTATCTCATCTATGGCTCATATATGGGGAGTTTACAAATTATTAGATTTCAAACACCAAGGCTGAGGTATTCCACATGTGTCATTATTTAAAGGTGTTTATGTTAGCACTTTTAAGACGTATTATATTGTTTTTGAAGACTAATAGCCACCAAGTTTTTTCGCTTGTTCCCATAATGGTGTTGCTTCAAGAACAAAAATGAATTTATTGAATTAAAAAGCTTACTTAAATTCTTACCCAAATACCTTTACATAGTAAAAGCATGTGATAATGGTATAATAAATATAACTATACTAATAAATATTGTTTTTGTCAAGGCAATATTCAATAATACAACATGCTGTGAATACTTATATTGAAATACTTCATACATTAGCACTATCATACTTTATCTATGGGTTAAAGTAATTTTAATAATGCATGATAATAGTTTAGAGTTTCTGTTCTTGAACACTAGACTTGTCTAGGTATCTTTCAAAACCTGAGGAAGACATTGAAGTTTTTTGTAATGCCCATCATGACAGATTTCAAATCCTCCCTCTTCTCCCTCGGCCACTTACAGAGTAAGATGTCCATATGTTCACTCGTCTAGGAAAATGACCATAGTTTATATGTTAATGAAGAGATGATATTTGAGTTACCATCAAGAAGATGGTCTTTTAACCTAGATGTCACTATCAAGCATATCCCTAGCCTACACCTTTTGGGCCATGTTGAGAATCTAAGTCATTCTTTCTGTTGGTAAAAACCACAGTTTTGTTGTGCCTTGATCATTTAGCTCTATCATATAAGATACTTCAATAGCATGCAGAGGGTCAGAAGGGTTAGATGCTCCTTAGTTTTTGAGAGTCTTTGAGGACAATTTATACAACAGAGGTGGAGGTTGGATATGTATAAGGTGACTCAACTCCAATGCCTGAGAAAGACAATTTTATAAAACATAAGCCCTGTCTTAAGCAGTGGAGACACTGTCATGTGATTTTGTTTTCCAGCCTCTTCCATTTTCAGAATTTTTTCTTCATGTAACCAATTTATTTTAAGGATGCAATTATACCACAGATTATCCCTGTCCTGGAAACAGAACATTGAGGTACTGGATAAGCCAATCATGCTCCCTATCTGATACAAAAAACCCAAATATTTAAAACTGTGACGCAGTTGGTAAACATGCATCACATTGGGAGTTCATTGTGAATTCCAGTGACTGCCAGTCTATGGTAAAAGCAGGACAGACCCTCTCATTATGTTGAAGGCTATATTTTGTAATTCTTAAAATGACAAAAATTTTGTACAGGGGGATAAGAATGGATCGATCTGCATTCTTCTACATACTGACCTCCAGTTGAACCAGCACCATTTGCTGAAAATGCTCTTTTTTCCATTGGATAGTTTTGGCTCCTTTGTCAAAAATCAAGTGCCCATAGGTGTGTGGGTTCATTCCTGGGTCTTCAATTCTATTCTATTGGTTTATCTGTCTGTCTCTGCACCAATATCATACAGTTTTTTTTATCACTGTTGCTCTGTAATACTGCTTGAGTTCAGGGATAGTGATTCCCCCAGAAGACCTTTTATTGTTGAGGATAGTTTTAGCTATCCTGGGTTTTTTGTTATTCTAGATGAATTGGCAAATTGTTCTGTCTAACTCTATGGAGAATTGGAATTTTGATGGGGATTGCATTGAATCTGTAGATCGCTTTTGGTAAAATGGCCATTTTTACTATATTAATCCTGCCAGTCCATGAGCATGAGAGATCTTTCCATCTTCTGAGATCTTCTTCAATTTCTTTCTTCAGAGGCTTGAAGTTCTTATCATACAGATCTTTCACTTGCTTGTTTAAAGTCACACCAAGGTATTTTATATCATTTGGGACTATTATGAAGGGTGTCGTTTCCCTAATTTCTTTCTCGGCTTGTTTTTCTTTTGTGTAGAGGAAGGCTACTGATTTATTTGAGTTAATTTTATACCCAGCCACTTTGCTGAAGTTGTTTATCAGCTTTAGTAGTTCTCTGGTGGAACTTTTGGGATTACTTAAATATACTATCGTATCATCTGCAAATAGTGATATTTTGACTTCTTCTTTTCCAATCTGTATCCCCTTGATCTCCTTTTGTTGTCAGATTGCTCTGGCTAGGAATTCGAGAACTATATTGAATAAGTAGGGAGAGAGTGGCCAGCCTTGTCTAGTCCTGACTTTAGTGGGATTACTGGTTTGCTGTATATGGCTTTTACTATGTTTAGGTATGGGCCTTGAATTCCTGTTCTGTCCAGGACTTTTATCATGAAGGGATGTTGAATTTTGTCAAATGTTTTCTCAGCATCTAATGAAATGATCATGTGGGTTTTATCTTTTCGTTTGTTTATATAGTGGATTACATTGATGGTTTTCCATTATATTAAACCATCCCTGCATGCCTGGAATGAAGCCTCCTTGATCATGATGGATGATTGTTTTGATGTGCTCTTGGATTCGGTTTGCAAGAATTTCATTGAGTATCTTTGCATTGATATTCATAAGGGAAATTGGTCTGAAGTTCTCTTTCTTTGTTGGGTCTTTGTGTGGTTTAGGTATAAGAGTAATTGTGGCTTCATAGAAGGAATTCGGTAGCGCTCCATCTGTTTCAATTTTGTGAGTAGTTTGGATACTATTGGTATGAGGTCTTCTATCAAACCAGATACACTCAAACTAATAGAAGAAAAAGTGGGGAAGAGTCTCGAACACATGGACGCTGGAGAAAATTTCCTGAACAAAACACCAATGGCTTATGCTCTAAGATCAAGAATCGACAAATGGGATCTCATGAAACTGCAAAACTTCTGTAAGGCAAAGGACACTGTTGTTAGGACAAAACAGCAACCAACAGATTGGGAAAAGATCTTTACCAATCCTACAACTGATAAAGGGCTTATATCCAAAATATACAAAGAACTCAAGAAGTTAGACTGCAGGGAGACAAATAACCCTATCGAAAAATGGGGTTCAGAGCTAAACAAGGAATTCACAGCGGAGGAATGCCGAATGGCTGAGAAACACCTAAAAAAATGTTCAGCATCTTTAGTCACAAGGGAAATGCAAATCAAAACAACCCTGAGAGTCCACCTCACACCAGTCAGAATGGCTAAGATAAAAAACTCAGGTGACAGCAAATGCTGGCGAGGTTGTGGAGAAAGAGGAACACTCCTCCATTGTTGGTGGGATTGAAGTCTGGTACAACCATTCTGGAAATCAGTCTGAAGGTTCCTCAGAAAATTGGACATTGAACTACCTGAGGACCCAGCTATACCTCTCTTGTGCATAAACCCAAAAGATGCCCCAACATATAACAAAGACACATGCTCCACTATGTTCATAGCAGCCTTATTTATAATAGCCAGAAGCTGGAAAGAATCCAGATGCCCTTCAACAGAGGAATGGATACAGAAAATGTGGTACATCTACACAATGGAATATTACTCAGCTATCAAAAACAATGACTGTATGAAATTCATAGGCAAATGGATGGAACTGGAAAATATCATCCTGAGTGAGGTAACCCAATCACAGAAAAACACACATGGTATGCACTCATTGATAAGTGGCTATTAGCCCAAATGCTTGAATTACCCTAGTTGCACAGAACACATGAAACTCAAGAAGGATGATCAAAATGCAAATGCTTCACTCCTTCTTTAAAAGGAGAACAAGAATACCCTTGGCAGGGAATAGGGAGGCAAAGTTTAAAACAGAGGCAGAAGGAACACCCATTCAGAGCCTGCCCCACATGTGGCCCATACATATACAGCCACCCAATTAGACAAGATGGATGAAGCAAAGAAGTGCAGGCCAACAGGAACCAGATGTAGATCTCTCCTGAGAGACACACGCAGAATACAGCAAATACATAGGCAAATGGCATCATTAAACCACTGAACTGAGAACGGGACCCCCGTTAAAGGAATCAGAGAAAGGACTGGAAGAGCTTGAAGGGGCTCGAGACCCCATATGAACAACAATGCCAACCAACCAGAGCTTCCAGGGACTAAGCCACTACCCAAAGACTATACATGGACTGACCCTGGGCTCCAACCTCATAGGTAGCAATGAATATCCTAGTAAGAGCACCAGTGGAAGGGGAAGCCCTTGGTCCTGCCAAGACTGAACCCCCAGTGAACGTGATTGTTGGGGGGAGGGTGGTAATGGGGTGAGGATGGGGAGGGGAACACCTATGTAGAAGGGGAGGGGGAGGGGTTAGGAGGATGTTGGCCTGGAAACCAGGAAAGGGAATAACAATTGAAATGTAAATAATACCTACGTTAATAAAGATGGAGGGGGAAAAAAAGAAGTAAACAAAAGTCTTCCCTAAAAAAAAAGAAAAAATGACAGAAATGGAATGTTCCTACTTCCTACTCAATTTCTGAGGATGCAAGTAGAAAAGAAGCTGGCCTGTCATATTGGAAAACTGAGCTCCATCTGACACACCTGAAAGATGCGAAAATTTCAACTCAGATAAGATCTGTAGAAAAGCCATGAGGAGCCCTCATGTTGAATTAGGGAAGGGCGATCAGACTATATCTCTGTCCTGGACCAATTTAAGCTTGCATAAAGGGTTGAGAGAACTTAATGATCATATTAGTGACTTAATGATCAATCACCATGAAACCGATCAAGATGCTGAGAAGAATCAGAAAGCAGGAAATCCTACTCGGACCAGGACATATATTCGGGTCAAACCATTCCCAATTTTTTTTGACAAAATTTGAAGATTATTGTGATTGTGCTTTCAAAACAGTCACAATGTGCTTTTTTAAAGGTACGTACACACACTTACCTTTTGACATATGACTTACAACTTACACTTTAGAATATTTTCACAATATTAATTCTTAAAGTAATTGTTCCTGAAACAGGCAACCAATGAGCATTTTCTATTAACAGAGCAGTGTGTCTCTAGTGTAGAAGAAACTGTTATCTCAGTGAAGGTGGGTGGTCAGATAGGACTAAGATTCCACAATTTAGACATTAGCACATTTTTGTAGCCCACTTTTTTTTGTAACAAGCTTCCTCTCCTCTGTTATATTTGCCAAAAGATCTCATCTAAAACTTTAATTTTCAAAAAATTTTTTTGAGTTCATGATTATTCTTTTTACCAGGCATGATTTCCCTCTTGTTGAGTGGGTCTTAAGTCCCATTAGAGAGCTGTTGATTACTTCCAAGGTATGTGTGCCACTTCTGAGCCCTTAGGGTTATTAGTCCATGCTGGTCATTAATGTGGTTTATAGGCATAGCTGGGTAGGACTTGATCGCTTTGCTCCCTTGGAAACTTGTATGGCATCTTCTGGTATCATGAAAGCTAGTCCTTGGGGAAGAAAGAGGTATTTTAGTTCTTTCTCTTCCATCTCAGGGCTCTCTGGATCCTGTGTCTGAAGTCAATGTTGTTTTTAGCAATAGGGACTTACCTTCCACCTCTCGGGAAGCAAGCCAAGTGTTGAAGAAGTATTATATAGTATAGTCTTTGGTTCTTGGAGGAAGCACACTAACCCCAAATGGGAAGATTTCACTTAAACTATATAGGTGTATTTATACAATGAATTCTGTGTACATTCAAGATTACTCTCTCTCTCTCTCTCTCTCTCTCTCTCTCTCTCTCTCTCTCTCTCTCTGTGTGTGTGTGTGTGTGTACATTGGTTGTTCATTTATTCTTGGTGCTGAATAATATTCTCTTGAATAGATGTACCACAAGCTATTCATTTCCCTACTGGAGGATACTTTTATTGGTCTAAGTTCTTGCCATTATAAATGAAGTCACTATAAACATCCACGTGCAGACTTTTGTATGGATATGAGTTTTCAACTTGATTAAACATCAATGAGTGCAATCATTGGGTTATACTGTATAGGTTAATTTTGGTAATAGACTTTTTGTTCTAAAAACCCTTTCCTTTGTGGCATTTATTCTATGGTATTCTAAAGTGTCTTAATTAGAATTTTATTGTGATGAAGAGACATCGTAACCCTGATAACTTTTATAAAGGAAGCCATTTATTTGGGTTAGTATAAAGTCCAGAGGTTTGGTCTATTATCCTCATGACAGGAAGCATGGCAGCATGTAGGCAGATGTGGTACATCTGGATCCACAGGCAGCAGGAAGAGAGTGAGACACTGGGTCTGGCTTGAGCATCTGAAAATTCAAAGCCTATCCCCTGTGACATACTCCTACAAGGACATACCTACTCCAACATGGCCACACCTCAGTAATTCCACTTCCTATGACTGCATGAGGGCCATTTTCATTCAAAACACCACCACAATGAGGTGACGTGGGGCTCCGTATTGAGGTACATTTGAGTTAATAAAAGACCGAGTTAGTATGTTGTTCAATTTATTTAACTAACCAAAGGATTTATTGAAGAGTTTCCATGTAGCACATGTTATAATGACCGCTTACATGTGAAAGATTGTGATACAGCTGCTGTCCTCAGAGAAATCGTAGACCAGGGCAGAGAATGGTGCACAGATACATAACTCTCATGCTGCCAAAATAAGGGAAATTAGAAAGTGGGTGAGAACTCTTCAGGATGTAGCACAGGTTCAAGTGCAGGCCTGTAGAAGCTGGAATTTGATCTGGATGTTGTAAGGTAGGTAGGTGAGGAAATAAGATTTTGGTGGATAGACAGAAAGATGAAAATGAGGATGACTTCCCAGAGCACTGCAGGACTTCTTGTTCAAACCCGTGCAAAGGCTACGGTGCATGCAGAGAGAACTCGGGCAGTGCACTCTACCTACAGTTCTCTGAAAGACTATGACCACAGTTATAGTTTCTTAGTAATAAATCCCATCTTTTAAACAAGTAATGTTGATACTTTCTCCTAAAGCGTCTCCTATTATCTGGTATATGAAAACTTTGATTCCAAAAAGAAAAAGAACACTCATGGTATAAAGAGCTGGAGAGTTTTCTTACTCCATTCAAATAGAAATTATTAAAAAGGCAAAGGGTAGCTCCTTTAGACATAACTGAGCTTTATATTCAGTTAAGAGTGGTGTAACACTGATTATTCAATAGTCATTTAGCAACACTCTGTAAAAGTTTATTTTGCATATATATGCTTACTTATAGACTTTGCACATTATACATTTATATATACATATTATGTATAGGATTAAAATTGCGCATTAATATATAACTTACTTTATGAATAATTTAAGGAAAGTGAAGCTGTTTACCTTAAGTGCTAAATAGAGAGTCACATTCTTAAGTAGAAAGAGACTCTTCTGTGTTGGGAAGCCCATGATGGTTCCAGCCTGCTCGTTTCTTCTCAGTTATTAGATTTCTACTTCTGGTGTTGGGAATTCTCGCAAACCTTTGGCAGCCTCTATACTGCTGCTGCCTGCAGACTTGGAAGAAGTTCTAAACCATCTCTCATTTGCAGAGCCTCTGCATATGACAAGCCTGGTATGGTGGGGCTCGCTCACTGCAAAGCTGTATTCCAGATCTTAGTCTCAGACAGTAGCCATCCTCTCTCTGCCTCCCTGGTGTCTGTTATATACCAAATCAGACTAGGTTTTGGGTTTCAGTTTCTGTTACAATTTATAATGATTGATGATGGTCCCCACAAGTAGCCTTTGACAGCACCTGGATAGAGTTGGGTGTACGAGTGTATTTCTTTCTCTTCTCCATTCCAGAGAGAAATGGAAACGCTCCATGCTGGGCATAGTATCTGATTTAGCCTCTATACCATATGCTCGTGGTTTTTCTTTTCTCCCACCATGCAGGATCCATCTTGATTTTGATCTCTGTGTTCTTCTCTTTTCAGAAATTGATGATCAGTTGAAGCCATGTGTTGCCCATTTTTCTTGGTCACCTGGCTCGTGTGTGTGTGTGTGTGTGTGTGTGTGTGTGTGTGTGTGTGCGCACGCGCGCGCGCGCGCCTGTGTGCTTGTGTGCCTGTGTGTGCACTCACATATACTATGTTTTTCTACTCTTCTATTTCCTCTCAAGCTAGGCAGGGGGCTGGAGGGGTGGGAATGCACCAGATGGCATTCTGGGTGTCTGTACTCATGGCAATGTGTTCAATTCCTATAAAGGACCTCCTGTTTTATCCAACTGTTATTTAACTTAGTCCTATTTTCACTTTATCCTTAGTTATAATGCCCCTGCCTCCGTCTGCTGGTTTAGCGTGGATTTATCTGTTCGTTGTGCCGGTTATCCTTTCATGTTGACACAGGCTTCTTCCTGATGTTTATGTGATAACTTTTTTCCCTCCTCACATTCTGTTTGAGTCACCTTCTCATACAACTGCCCTAGCGCCCCTCTCCCAACTTTCAGCTCACCCTTGCACAGATGGTCTCTTTGCCCCTTTCTTACCTTTCTTTCCCTTTCTTACATTTATTTATTTTATGTTTATGAGTGTTTGGTTGTGTGTGTGTGTGTGTGTGTGTGTGTGTGTGTGTGTGTGTATGTATGTGTACCACATGTATGCCTGGTGCCTTCAGTGGTCAGAAGAGGTGTCAGAACCCTGGGAACTGGAATTATGGGTGGTTGTAAGACACTCTGTGGATGCTGTGAAAACACAGTTGAGTCCTCTGCAAGAGCAACAAGTGCTCTTAACTGCTGAGTCCTTAAGTCCCCAGCCCTTGTCTAACTTTTTAAAATACAATTCATAACATTTAAGAGTCTGAAGTTAGTGCACTTTAAGAAACACTGCTGTTTATTGTTTCTTTAATGATATTCTCCAAGACTATAAACTCTTTAAATACAGTAATTGTTTTGTCAATTTGTTCTGGTATGTAGTTGATGCTCAGTAAACACTTATCATAAAAACAAATGACACATTCAAGATCTGCCTCCAATGAAGTTCTGTCTTTGTCTCCATGACTACCGCTGAATATCTAAGTCTCAAGATGTCCTGCGATTGTTCCATACCGAGCTGAGTCAATCATCGAACTCAGTTGAGCATGTTTGTTTCATAGTTAAGTGTTGACCCCGGGATCTTGTCTGACTATAAACTGTAGCCCATATCTGAAAGATAACAAAGTTACACTAAATAATATTTTGAATACCTAGAATTATGTTGACCATATAAGAAAAGTTGAGAACTTGTTTTAGAATAAGGCTTGTACCTCAGTGTGCTGCTTGCTAACTAACTGCAGGGTCTTAGGTGGGCTGTTTATCCTAAACTGAGTAATTTTATTATCCGTCATTCCCATGAAGTTCAAAAGTGATGTACTTTGGTAAATATAGGACATGTAGCATTTGCCACTTACAGAGGTTCCCTTAGTAGTGGTAACAATTACTAACATGACTCTCCTAATGGTTCTTAAAATTTATTTCAACCTGAAGAAGTAACTTGCATTATCACAACTCTGTTGCTCTTTTGTGAATGGTTGGCAAGAGGATATTTACACATTTGTCAACAGTTTAATCTTAGCCTTTGCTGAGGAGAGTGGGAGCATCTGTCGTGTCTCAAATCCTGACTGGAGTGTCCTGCTTTGAAGAATGGGTGGAATAAGAGTTGTTCCTCTTTGTCTTTGGATATCATTGTAGTGCGTTGGATCAATATGTTCTTCAAAAAATTGCCCAATGACCCATTCATTGGTAGGAACATGGAGAAAGTTAGAGGAAAGAATTTTTTTTTCAGTTCTACTTTCTATTCTGTAGGGCGGCCCACTCAGCACCCAAACCATATGACATGGTGGTAAGAAAGGATGAACTTAAGGATGAGATAAACTTAAGAAAAATATTGTATTCCCTGTCCCTTCAGAATGATAGCTGCAAGATGCCCACATCCAGAAGTGGCAGTATGCTATCCCAAAGCCACAAAATGGGGCTCCAGTTCACTTGTTATATGCAGTGGACTTGGTTTCTTCAAGTAACTGCGCTTTCTTACTTGTTTAAGTCCCAATGCCTCATATTTGACTTTTTTTTGCTTTTGAAGTAGGGTCTCACTATGGAGCTTAATTCATCTTAGAACTCATGATCCTCCTATTTCGGCCTCTTAAATGCTACTATTACAAGGCTGTGCTGCCACGCCCACCTAAGTGTTGCTTTCCATTGGCATAGGCGTTGGCTGACTAAAGTAGTTGTCTTAATTCTGTTGATCATTCTTGTCTTTCCTGCTGTATTGAAACAGTTTAGGAGAGTCTTGCTTAGAGAGTAGACCATTGCTATGCACTTACCTAATGACTAGACCCCAAGCGAAGAACTTCTTGGTAGCATCCATGTCGTACCCAAAGCCACTAGAAGAGTGAGTATTTTCTATTACTCATTACTTTATTCTAGACAATTGTTCTTGCTTAAATCTTACATTGGCATACCTACACAGACAACATCTTTACTGCTGATTTTTTTTAAAAGGCAAAGCATTAGTAATATAATCATTATAAACACACACACACACACACACACACACACACACACACACACACACACACACACACACGAGTATTGAGATAAAAGTTTCTTGGCCAGTAATATATTACATACTGCTCCAATGTATTTTATTACAAATCCAGTAAAGTTAAAATCCTATAAAATTGATAAACCTACCACATGGTCAAGTTTGAAAAAAATCTCTGGACCTAGGCTATCTAGCAACTTTTCTTTTTGAAGCCAAATATGTTCCCTTGTTCCAGCCAAGTTTTCACTACTGTTCTTGACTATGCATTCTCTCATCTCTCTAGTTCTCTAGTGGTCTCCTTTCTTTGGTGATGTGTGTGTGTGTGTGTGTGTGTGTGTGTGTGTGTGTGTGTTAGCCCTTTGCTCTGTTTTTGTTGAATTTTCTTGAAGATACTCTCTGTTCCCATGGTTACAAACTATTGTTGCTATTGTAGATATTAGTAAATAAACATTTCCATGCCTGAGTGCCCTCCAGCACTGTAGGCAGATGCTTGCAGCAGTATTCTAACAAGTTTCAGGCAGCTTTCATGTAGTTTATCTACGTAAATTCAGCATGCCTTGAATGAAAGCCATTGTTTTCTCTAAAGATAGGGCTTCCCTTCTTAGTCAGTCAGGGGCTTTCTTGTGCTTAGATTTACCTAGCCTAAATGTTTCAGGTTGTCTCCCAGTTCCTCTCTTTCTTTTTTTTCCTATTCTGTAACTATGTTTTCTGAATAATAATGATCATCTCAGTTTTCCATTACTGACATCATATGTAAGAATTAAAAACAAATGAATCATGTCTCATTGTGTAAAATCTTGAATTTGAATTCTTTCGATTATCAGACGTTGGTCTTAACTATGGTCTCTATCATTTCCCTAAGTGTGCTCTTCATCATTAATGTCGATTCCCAAATTATGCTCTCCAAAGTGACAACGCTTCCCTGGTATGTCAGGACTCAGCTTCCATTTGGCTATAACTTTGACCATGTCATATAATATTACCATTAGGATTATATTTATTTTTATATCATCATGTTATTTGGTACAATCTAGAAAATTAAGGTCTGAAGTCATCTTTAATGTCCCTGTCAACAGTCAAAGAATGACCAGGCCCTCATCGATTCATCACCAGACCATTTATTAACCTGTTTTAATGTGCACATGAGGATTTGCTAACCCAGGATTCTGGTTCATCAGGTCAGAGAACAGGCTACACAGTCTACAATTCTGTTCAGCTCTCAACAAATGTGAACCTGCTGGTGAAGACTCATATTCTGAGGAAGAAGACTCCGTTAGCCCATCCTTTCTTCTCACCTCTCCTCTGTTCTCTGAACCTATCATCTTCTTTCTTGTCCCATGGTGAAAGTATTCTGTAGATCAATCAGTTGTCTCTGTAGACCTGGCTGATGATCTAGACTAGATCAGGCACCTACTTTGAATATCCCTTATCTTTTCCTGTTGTTGATACTTCTACTTTTCCCTTCTAACTTGTTTTGGCTTATTGCTGTCTTCCTATGTAATAGTCTTTGCTGTGTTATGCAACAAGGAGGCATAACCTAACCACAGGAACATGTTTGGCCCATGCCTTAAGATTTACTAGACTTCAGTACAATGAGCTAAATAAACCCGTGTTCTTTTTAAATCGCTCAGTCTTTTGTGTTTGTCTTAGTAATGGGAAGTAAATTAAAATCCCTTCACAGGAAAACATTGGTTTAGAGAGAACTGCAACATGGAGGAATGCTGTTTGTTCTTTTTGAGAAAAGATATATTACAAATGACGCTAGTAACTTATGCTTAAGGCAAGCAGTGCTGTGTTCCCATCACCTCAGAAGGCTGGGGAAATAGGCCAGAGGGATGAGATTGTCCCTTCTAGGCTACCCACACATGCGTCCCAAACCAGGAGTCCTTTTTTCCTAATGTCATACAGATTTTCTCTCATCAGTCAATTCCTTACCCCAGAGTACCCTTTGCAGTATGTTGCCTGATGTTGAGACAGAGCCAGCAGCATGAAGAAGACAAATGAATGAGAAAAGCTAAGAGTAAATAAAATAGAAACAAAGTGTTTGAGTTATAATTGCGTCTCCTCCTACCCTCCAGGACTCCTGTGATAGCAAAACTCACAGTGCAGACTCAGCAGCAGAGACAATCTCTTAGCTTAGAGAAAGCAGCACAGGGAAGTCTCCAGTCAGTGGGACCAGAGTCTACTGAGAGACTCCCCACTACTCACTAAGAGCCACCCTTTTCTCCCCCTAATTGAATTTTGGCTTCTGCAACTCTACTCTTCTAACTCCATGGAGATTGACAAAATCCTGATGCTACAGTACATAGGGTCTTTGTTGTGATGGGACAAGACAGAATCAGAACTTATGGAAGTAGCTCAACATGTCGAGGAAAGGAGTAGAGCAGCCAAATGGACTTCACAGAAATGGATTAGGAGAGAGGGAAATTAGGCAAACCAGAGGACAGAAAAGGTCTGAGAATGATCCAGTCAGGCACCTACCCCACTGGGCCACCAGCCAAGTCTATAGGGATCACATTGATGTGTCCTCTCAACCCATTATTAAGACTCAGTATGCACATGAGGATTTTTAGAAGAGAATTCTAACTCAAGAGGTGGGGAGTACCCTGGAGAGTCTACATTTCTCTTTGGGTTTCAGCAAATGTGGGGTTGTTTGTAGAGACCCACGCACTGAGTAGCAAGGTGCCCTATTTTCATTGTCTCATGTAGTTTCAACCACTTCCTCCAAAGCCTCCCATTGAAATACCATGGACATATGAATTACGTCCTCAATAAATAATCTCCAGAGGATACATTTGAAGGAAAGCACTGAGAGTGCTATCGTGCACTCTCAGACATCAGGAACAAACTGAGAGCTCACGAAAACCTGGAACAAGAGACGCTCTCTTCTGTGGGAGAAAGCAATGGGCTTGGAGGAAAGTCTCCCTCCTAAGGAAACAGCTTCTCCTCCCACTGTGCGCATGTTTTCCAATGTGTCCTGGGCATGAGTGGTTCAGGAAGTCGGCACTAAGCTGCCGCGTTCCCTACGCCTTCTCACCCTGTCCCTCCCAATCATCCTTCAGAGTTGTCACATGTTTTCGGGTACAAATCAAGAAACTTAACACTGGCTGATGAGGGCAGTACCTAAGGAAAAAAAGAAATGGTGGAAGGTGGGAAGTGATGGGGGAAGGGAGGGTATTTTCAGCAGCAGGGGGACCTCTGAGACCCATTTGGAAGATAAACACCTCAGTTAATGTGATTTCTACATTTATACCTCTTTAATGGTCAGCAGAGATCAATAGAATGCCTTCTACGAGTGGTTAGTAATGAGTCTGATAGGTGGCAGCGATGAACACTCTACCTATGGGATCCGAGGGCTAACAAAAAAGATCTTTGAACACTGACTTTTGCTTTTTTTTCCTCTTTTCCCCCCAGGGCAGCCACGGAAGTTTTGGCAGCGTTGCTGAAATCCAGTAAGCATCTCTTTAAAAGAGGGGGTTATCTCCTCCTCTTTGCATTTTTGTAACAGTTACTCTTTTGTTCCATCGCTCCATTCTGACCTGTGAGGAAACAGAGAGCTGTGTCTCAAGCCTGTTGGGAAAAGAGAATTTGGTGACTGTAGAAAAGAGAGTGGGTCTATCTCCATGTGGACATGTCCACTTGGAATCTATGATCATTAGTGTTCATTGTCAAGGGCACAGACTCCAGAATCGCCTGGGAGAATGGTCTCTTGGCATGCATGTGAGGGATTATAATGATTGCATTAACTGAGATGGGAAGATCTGGCCAAAGTAGGTGCCACCATTTCCTGGTAGGTCCATCCTTTGTTGTTCTCTGCTTCCTGGCGGTGTATATAATATGCCTAGCTACTTCAAGCTCCCGGTGCCTTAGTTTCTCTGCCATGATCAACTACACCTTGAATTATGAGCCAGGATAAACCTTTCTCCCTTGGGTTGCTTTTGTCAGAATATTTTATCACAGAAAGAAAAGTAGATCAGACAAAGACAGCTGTCCATACAAGGGAAATAAGTTGTCTATTGCAGCCCTGGGGACCCTTCAATTCTTTTGGGTAGAAGAAACAACCCTTATTACTAGAATAAATTCCAGCCCATGGGACTGTCCAGTGGAACAAAAGTTTATGTGTGAGAGAGTAGGTAAATGAATCTTGCATTCCGTTTTTTAACTTAGCTCATGACTTTCTATATACATGGGCAAGTAGGGTGTTGGAATTACTTGGACAATGTAGAGGGTGCTAAGTTTTTTTTTTTATTAAAAAGTTATTTCTTTTCTCAACTATGTGACTGATTGCAAAAGAATAGCTTGAAGGTTCTGAATTATTGTGAGTATTTTTTTTTCTTGCCTCATGGCCTTAGCCTAATTACATTGGGAGTCAATTTCACGTGTGCAATATAATAGACAACACGATGCACTTGGGAGTGAAGTCTTGGCTTAATGTTTTTATTCCTCCCCTCCTTACTGCTCTGTCTGTTTTAATTTGGTACTGTGGAAATCACCTTCTTCAATGGTGATATTTGGTTCTTTATAGGAAGCCTGGGGCCTGTGTGTAATAGGTGAACTTTAATAAAGCTTATAAATAAATAAAAATAAAAACACTCTTTCTCCACCACCCATACATCTCTGTCAACCAGAAGCATGAAGAAAAAGCCAAAGTACATGACGTTTCCTTTTATAGACTGGAGAGGAAAATGAAGCTTGAATTCATTTCATTGGTTGGAACCTCATACAGTATGGAAGTCTGTCCACAAACAGATTTCAAACATAGGGCAGGTGGAAGGCAGTGGAAACAGACTAGGAAGGGAGGAGAGGGAGTCTATGGACTACTTAAGATGGAAAGATGTTACTTGTGAGTTCTGGGGAGGAGGGAGGAGCTGTTGATTCTTCAGAGTCAACTAATTATAGGTTTAAGCTCTTGATTCTTATTATGGCCAACAGTGTCATCCTCATTCAAATGCTTGGCATAGGATGAAGGGCTGGGGATAGGAAGGAAATGAGCTTTGCTCCCTGGGACACCAGTGAGTGGAGTGCTTTGGGACAGAAGCTTTCTCCCAAGTCCTCCCAGCCCAGCTTTGGCAATAGAAAACTTGACTCTTTCTGGGAAGGGAACCCTGAGGGCTAAGTAGAGCTATCTTACCTCCAACTCACACTCACATTTTGACCTTAAAATTTGAAGTTAAGTAACCTCTCATAAAATGTACCTATGTTGTGAGAAATCTGAGAGTAGTCTCATATTCCTCAGTTTTAGTGATAAAGAGCATGGTAACCAGTAGTATAGAAAGCCAGTACTATGTGCCTATGAGCACATCAGTCACACGCTGGCTGGGTGTTCCACATGCTAGCCTTACTTCATAAGCTGAGCCCGCAGTGGTAGAGGGTTCAGCTCCGAGTTTTCTAACTCATATTCTTTTAGGGCAGTGCTTCTCAACCTTCTTCAGGCTGTGACCCTTTAATACAGTTTAATACAACGTGGTGGCCTTCAATTATCAAATTATTTTTGTTGCCACTTCATTACTGTCACTTTGCTACTGTTAGGAATTGTAATGTAAATATCTGATATATAGGATATCTGATATACGACTCCTGTGAAAGTGTCACTGATCCCCTCCACCCCTGGGCTGAAAGGGGTCGAGGTGTATTGGTTGAGAAGTGCTGTGCTGTTTTAGAGGTTGGCTTTTGACTTTCCTCCTTTGGAGAATATACTTTGGATCACTGGGTTAGGTGCCCTTGCTTTCTATTTCCAAAGGCTTTCCTGCATCAGTGCCTTGATGTCACTGTACTGAAGGGGTTTTTTTCCTTTTCTTTTATTCTTTTATTTATTTTTTTTTGTCTTTATCTTTCAGCAGGAGCTTTTAAGGGACAGGGGTTATCTCTATTGATCCGTATGTTTCTTGTATCAGCACAACAAGGCCGAAAGCACATATTTGTTGATTGCAATTAAGTGATTGATTTGTGATATTTACCCACACGAAATAGCAAGATTGCCCCCTACAACCTAAGTCTAACAATCCACGCTTAGAACCAATGCTCTTAACATTTGTAGTTCTAATCTCTATTTACTTTACTAATAGGCTGCTAGGGAACTGAAAGCCTGCTGTCTTCCACATATAAAGCAGGCTTTACTGTCCTATTAGGAAGAGATATGGGGTTATCTGCTAACTCTTCTGAGCTGTTCATATGGGTCTTTGCCTGGGTCTTTGGTTATTTATACTACAAAACAGTTGGATCAGAGATTCCCTAATTTTCTTTCTCCCACTAAATACAAAACCTTCATTTGTATCAGAGTCTCTCATCCTTGGCACCATTGACATTTTGAATTGGGTAATTCTTCCTTGTTGGAATCCATTCTATGCATTGTGGAATATTTACGGACACCCAAGATTACTCTGCACTAGCATTTGGCATTGTGTTTATTGTAACAACCCACCCTATCCTATGGGCATTAAGGCTGCCTCCTTTTGAGAACTGCCGATACCTATTTGGGTACACGCATGGGCTAAAATCCACCAAGAGTTTCAAAATTTCCTTCCCAAGATACCTTTCTTGGTATTTAATAAACATTTTCATATTTCATAAACAGAAGGGAGACCAGTATTACAAACATTCACAAATAACATGGAGGGGACCCTGCTGGTGCAGGGAGGTTTTATCACAAGTGGCAAGTCTAAGTAGAAGGGTTCTGAGATCATCTGTGAGCTCCGTACAAAAGAAGGCTTCACTTAGATGGTAAAGTTAGACCGAGTGCTTGAAGAGCATCCACAGCCTACCAGACGGTAGCCTCTGTTGTTCTACCAGCCCAACCGAAGTATACATGGCATGGAGTATCTGGGCGTAGATGATAATAATCCACCTAGACTGGAGCTCCTGCAGGGCTTTGAGAGTTCTGGAAATTTCTAGCCATTTTATAATGTCTAAATGTCATATGTAGCTAAACTTTAATATGGAATGCCTTTTGACCTGAATTGAAAAGTGTTGAATCTATCAGTTGAACTTAAATGCAGGATATTAGATTCTGTCCAAAATTCAAACCTGCATGTGGCACAGCTCTCCTGGAATGTTTATGCAGACTTTTATCTATCAAAGGCATGCTTCTTTTAGGTGGCGGCTGTTCTGGCTTGATGTTTACTTGTCAGTGAGGATAAAAGTTGGCAGTTCTAGTAGATCTCAGTAACTGCATCACAAACAGGACATCGCCCTGTCTAAATAAAACTAGAACAAAATATTTCCTGGTTGGGGTTAGTCAGTCGGTGTGCCTATGGCTGTCAGTAAGGGCAGGCTTGGGAGTCGGAAGTCACTAAGATCCTGTTTATTTGTGGCTACTGGGGTCCATCCCCACTAGTGGCAGAAAGACAGGACCCAGTTCTTGGAGGTGTGGGGCCTGCCCAGAGCAGCAGCAGCACAGGGAAAGGAAAGAACATGGGATCATATTAGGGAGGACCTACTATTCTCTTTGGCTCTCATTCCCTTCTCAAACAGGCTAGGACTAATGCCCTAACACAGGAGATGAGAACAGTAGGAAGAGAAATGAGGCAAAGGCGTCTCAAATCCCAATTTCTGATCAGACAAGTTTTGCACAGAAATCTGAGACCTCATGTCCAGTGGTCTCAGCCATTTGACACTACCAAGGAACAAAAATCATTGTGCATTCCAGAGTCCATCTGTCTCTGTCCTTTCGATTAGGACTGCCTGCGGGAAATCCCGCATCGTCCCTCAAATCAGTTCATTTCTCTGCTCGCACATGCACCCTCTCCACTAACACTCTCCACTAAATGTGCTGTACAGAGAGGTTGCTGTTTTGTGTTTTATTCTATCCAAAAGCACTTAGCTTCTTATTATCGAAATTTAATACAGCTCTGATTAGGGAATCGCACTACTTTAAACGCTCGTGTGTTGTTTTTTCTCTAACAAGCCAAAACAGCTCTGCCTCCTCCTCTTTCCCTCCCTCCTTCTACTAGGCTTTTGTTTCTCTCCCTTCTCTCTCTGCCCTTCTCTCTCACTTCCATACCCCTCTCCTGCTGTCATTGTGCCCACAGTCTCTCCCTCTTCCTTTTCTTTCTTAACCTCCTTTCCCAAAGCATTAACCATAAATGCACTTATGAAAAGTTGTGACCACGGAAGCAGCCCTTGAATGAGGTGCAGCAATGGGATTATGGTTGATTTGTGCTGGCCCCGGGGATGAATCTTCCAATAATGGCCTGGCATTCACCTTGCTGTACAGATTTAAAGGTCATAATCTTGCAACAAGGAAACACCCTCTGGTTCAGACCCTAAATCTTACTGAGGAAAGAGGCATCTACTTCACACTCCTTTTCTACTTGAGAATTAGTATTTGGGGAACTCAGGGAGTGTGCAGACGTTAAGGGGGGAAAGGAGGCTGAGAGAAGTCAGCAGAGAAAGAAACACAGAATAAAGAAGTGAGGGGATGGGCAAGAGGGCTAATGGAAAGTTTGGCAGGAAGACGAGACTTCTCACAGCCCCTCCTAGTTAATGTCTGTCTGTCTGATTCCCAGAGAACAGCTTGTAACAGTTTTACTGCAGAGAATAGGAAGGAAGGGCAAACACAGTAGAACAGAGTAGCCTGGCATGGATAAACAGCCTCATACTTGGAGAAAACACCAGTGGTGGGCTGGTGGTTGGCAGTATAGATGCTGGAAGACAAGGTGACCAGATAATCACCCTGCTTTGAGATGCTGAAGATGGGCCAATTTCAAGATTTGCTGAAAATGCTAGGAGCATCCTCAGAATGGATGTTGTGTGTTTGAAGATGGTTGGTATTGTGGCCCCTTTGCTCTGATGGCCATATACAAGAACCAGCAGATTAGTACAGGTTTCTTCAGACTCAAGGACATGTCTCCACAGAGCTTGTGACCTCCGCTCCAGGAGAATTGGCCTGTCTTGACAAGTCTGGTACTCTAGGTTTCCCAGATGTTATGCTTCCTACCTCAGTTTCCTAATGAAACTAAAGAAGGTCAGACTGTCATGGCTGAAAGACCTTGGGTTTTCCTTGTATTTCTTCATTCTCTCTCTCAGTGTGTGTGTGTGTGTGTGTGTGTGTGTGTGTGTGTGTGTGTGTGTGTGTGTGTGTGTGTGTGTGTGTGTGTGTGTGTGTTGCGTGCGTGTGTGTGTGTGTTTGCATACAGGTGCACATGTGAGTTCAACTTGTATGGAGGCTAGAGGTCAGTTTCAGAAGTTGTTCCTCAGCTGCTGTCTATCTTGGCTTTTGAAAGAGTCACTTACGCAACCTGGAGCTTGCCGTGTAAGTTAGATATCTCCCCAGTGAGCCCCAGGGATCTGTTCGCCTTGTGCTTCCCCATGTTGGGATTACAAGCATGTTCATGGTCATACCTGAGGTTTTCGTGTGACTTCTGGGATGTGAATCAGCCTGACATCTTCACGCCTGCACAACTGCTTTACCAACCACTGACCTAGTGTTTACATTTATCATGTACAACATGATGGCGTGGAATGTGGCACACCATGAAATGGCTAAGTCGTTTCTGTTTTCTTTACTTTTAAACTTAGTCTTACTTCTGTAGAGGAGGCTGGCCTACCACTTACTGTATCTGGACTAGACTTGAACTCCTAATCCTCAGACCCCAGCCTCTTGATTGTTGAAATAGGAGGCATGGGCCATCATGCCGTTTGCTGAGTAGAGAGCATATCCTTTTCAATTTAGTTCTCATGGATCCCCTGAAAGGTAATTAAGGGATATTGTCAGGAACACATGGCCTCAGAAAGCCCTGGACATTACTGACCTTACTTGTCACTCTCATTCCAGAGGAGAAAACGGAGGAGTGGGTAGAAGAGCTGAACTGTGCAGAGCTCTGACAGCCAGCTCATGCAGCTCTTACGTCTCAGTGCGTGCACCTCTGTTAGGGCACATCTGAGCACCACCCCTGTCACCGCTGCCCAGCATAAGGTTCCTTGCTAGTCCTTTATAGTGTAAAGTGGTTCTCAACCTTCCTAAAACTATATTGCTGCTACTTCATAACCATAATTTTTACTATTATGAATAAGGTAAATACCTAATAAGCAGGATATCTGGCATGTGATTCGCTTGCCCCAAAGAGGGCCACAACCCACAGGTTGAGAATCACTGCTTTACACAGAATGGAACCAGTCATGGTGTCATTGCTGGCCAAGTGCACACAAACATGTGTGACTGTTTTCTTCTGTGAGCACACACACGGGCTTCTTACTGCATCCTCATACCTCATCTCAGGCCACAGTAGAGGCTCTCCTAATTATTTAATGTTGGATAAGGAAGCGGTCTAGTTTCCGAGAGCCTTTTCCCACCATGCCTTAGTTATTGTGGTATGTTCACAAACCTGATATCTCTTTTTTCTACTATGACTTCTGGGGAAGCATACAATATATGTTTCACTGATGAGCCAAAAATCTCCTTCAAATAATATTGATTTTTTTTTTGTATTTGTCACACTGCTGGAATTGGCTTCATTTGAAGGCAGCATGGCAAGCTACATCTATCAGCGTGCTGGTTTAAAATGACAACACGTATATCCATCATTTATTGAGGTCTTAGTATGTCAGACACTGTGTATGTTTAGCCTGAAAAGAGATTTTGCAATCCCCAGCTCATAAGTGGGGTAACTGGAGTCTGGGAGGCTTAAATAATTTATTCAGCTAGCAGGCTTCAGGGTTTACCCGGCAGTTTCTTCCTCCCAGTGAGCTAAGCCCTATGCTTCACCAGGAAGAGATTAAAGAGGCTAGGTTTACTTAACCCAAAGAAGGAACAACCAAATGTTGAAAGGAAGCTAAGTAAATATTGTCGAAGTATCAGGAGGATTATTTTGGAAGACCATGTGTTACTTAAGTCAGAAACATTACACGGGTCCACTCCATATAACATTTGAATGGAACCCGCTGAGAGACGCAGGAACACTAGCATGTGTGTGAGGGGCCGTGTCTGCTGCTTCGAGGGTGAGCATCAGGCAAGGCTGATCAATGAGGGCATGAGATCCCGGAGCGAGCAGGAACTGGAAGGATTACAGGCTCCTATTACGTCATGCCACATTCAATTGGCATATTCCTCTTTACTTTCTTGGCTTCGAGTCCAGTCTTGTCTGCCAAATACTTACGTATTTTGCATAAGTACATAAGTGATTTGAAAAAGTTTAAGTTAAAAGGTTGCAACCACACCGGTTGTCTCTTTTTCTTCCATTGCCCCCTCAGCCTGACGCTGCAGGAAGTGTGGGCTGAGTCGCAGACAGTTGCTCCTGTAGTTTCTCTTCCTGCCATGTGGTGGTGCTATTCTTCTAGTTATCTCGGCCATTGCTAGTCCAATATTTATTTTCGGTGAGTAATTTGTTTATCAGGAGGTTATTTTAATCTAATTTTGGCCATATTTGCTAGCGCACACTATCTGTGCTTCCCAGCGTTAGCAGCTTGCATGTCTTGAAGGAAATTAGCTGAAGATGGTCTCAGAGGCATTTGCGCGGCCATTATTTAAGGGAGGTGGGAGGAGGCAGGGTGAATAGAGCCTGGGGTTAGAACAGCCAAGGGAATTTGTTGCTTTCCTAGTGGTGTTAGCATGACTGAGCAGGATTGAACAAGGGCGGGAAGGGAGAGCATCTGAGTAGCATTTCGCAGGCTCTCTCTGCTTGACAGCAGCAGTGCTGGTCATTAGGGTCGCTAGTCTCCCAGAACCTTGTGACAACTTGTAGGTCGTAGATTGGTTTGGAAGGACAAGAGTCTTCTAGTTCTGCACCCTCTGCAAGAGGCCCTTCTCCCAACTTGATGACATCTTTAATTAACTGCTACTGTAAGCTGCCTGTAAGCTGGGGAGTGGGGAGAGTCTGGAAAGAGAGCGACTCTATACCGGAGCTACCACAGCAGCACCCCCACACGGCTTGACTACGGTGATTAATAACTTGCTGGACACTTTGCTCACGTTTCACTGAACTCTTTGTCCTCATTTACATAATAATCATAGTACTAGACCTGTTTTACGTGACAAGAAGATGTAGTTAGCAGAAAATAAAGACTTGCTAAGACCCCACATATGGCACAAGGAAAGCTAAACTTTACCTCAGTTGTGACTGCTTCCAAAGCAATCAAATTTTCGTATTTCTGCTAACCTTCAAAATAAGAACCCTGGACTATGGGTTGAGGTCGACTACATGATCTTAAACTTGGCCTTTGACACTGCATTTGAGTTCAGGTTGCCTTTCCGTAAGTGAAGGGTGAGAGGTAGGGCTGGATGCTCCTTTGCAACAGAATCTTACATTTTCATCATCGAAACCTAAGTGTGAATGTCACACATGCGGCAGGCACAATGGAGACCCCAGTTAATGACAGCTCATCTTCTCCCTCGCTTCTGACTCCTGATAGACACCAAGAAGCTTCCAGGGACGTTCCCAAGGGTCTGGAAGAAAACAACATTGAGAACTTCTGAAGGAATGTCTATGTGGGATGTTTGGGAGCTTGACCTGTTGTTTGGAACTATAACTTAAAGATGGAGAGACAGCCAGAATACAGCAAATACAGAGGCGAATGCCAGCAGCAAACCACTAAACTGAGAATAGGACCCCCGTTGAAGGAATCAGAGAAAGAACTGGAAGAGCTTGAAGGGGCTCGAGACCCTTATGAACAACAATGCCAAGCAACCAGAGCTTCCAGGGACTAAGCCACTACCTAAAGACTATACATGGACTGACCCTGGACTCTGACCTCATAGGTAGCAATGAATAGCCTAGTAAGATCACCAGTGGAAGGGGAAGCCCTTGGTCCTGCTAAGACTGAACCCCCAGTGAACGTGATTGTTGGGGGGAGGGCGGCAATGGGGGGAGGATGCGGAGGGGAACACCCATAAAGAAGGGGAAGGGGAGGGATTAGGGGGATGTTTGCCCGGAAACCAGGAAAGGGAATAACATTCAAAATGTAAATAAGAAATACTCAAGTTAATAAAAAAAAAATGGAGAGACATGATGCTTCCTGTGGGAGGCTGGAAGAGTGTGCCACAATTCTCTAAGCAGTAAAATAATAATAATAATAATAATAATAACAATAACAGTAATAATAATGACAATAATGATAATAACTACCACTGCCACCACCACTACCACCACCACCATCATTGTCACCACCATCATCATCATCATCTAGTGATATTTGACCCAGAGAAAGCAAAGCCAGATTCTTGTATCCATCAAGACCCAGTCCCATCATTTTGGAGTCTCTTAGGATTAATGGGTCTAATTAAGCAATTGAACTGACCCTAGGTCATTGAGGACATTGGGGTCGTTACCCAGTGGCAGGAAGGCAGGCTGGTGAAGCCTTTCCTGTGTTGGGCAAACTCTTCAGAGGCGACCATCCAGGGTCTTAACAGAGCATGGTGCTGATGAGATGTTCCTACATGACAGAAAGCTTGGCTAAACCATCCTTGCTGGCGTGCCGCTGTTAAGTCGGGGTCAGTTCTTACACACAGGCATGTTCTCTTTTACCACCGAGGTCTCCAGGACTTTCCCTCTATTCTAACATTTGCCTGCAAGGCTGGGTCAAAGCGTCCCTTCGAAAAGACTGTAAAAGTGTCCAAGCTTCCAAGTCATGATGAAGAGGGCGTGCACCTGATATAATTGCATAAATCAATCACCGGAACGGCAAGATATGGTGGAGAACAGCGTTCACACAGTGGCCATGATTTCTGCTCTCATGGCACTGTGGGGTCAACTACAGAGACATGGTTATTGAGGTGGGCTGGTCTGTCCCTTCTAAAAATAACTAGTAACATAGTGAGGAGCTGGGAGCGTGAGCAGAGCAATGGCTCTTAATAAAGTTTGGGAAAAGTCAATGCTAGTTTATTATCACTGCCATTGGAGGTTGAAGGAGTTGATGTTATACAGGCATAGGGCTTGTTCAAATTTAAATCGAGCTTGGTTCAATTTAAATTTGTCTCCCAAGATCTGTCCATAGCATTCAATTGACACCTGCTTGTTTTTCCCAGAAGCCTATTCTGTGAGATGGCTAACAGAAAATAGTTGAGAGTTTGTGGACCACACTCTTTGTATTATAGCTACTTCCCTCTGCCCTGAGAGGGCCGAAGCAGCTATAGGCAACACATAAAGGAATAGCTATGGCCAGGTCCCCATAAAACTTTATAAAAATAGGCTGTGGGCAGTGGGCTGATCCCTACTTTAGACTGAGTGAGCCTCAGCCCTGGGGACTGTACTCCATTAATTCTTATTTCTTAAGCCATTAACTCTAATGTATTTTATACAGCAGGCACTCAGAACAAGCTATTTGAATAAGCCAAGGAATGAATAAACAAATGTATGCAAATCCGGTCCCCCTCTGTGCATCAACATGCACTTACTTTGCATTCATTTTGGGTACTCAGGGGTTAACGTCCAGGGTTGTGGAGTTGTAAACCCTTTAGATTTTAGAACTTGTATCATTCTGGCATAATTGATGGCTGGCTGTGGGTTGACAAAGATAAAGTATCACGAAGATTTAAAGGGATAGACAAAAAGATAAACACTCCCCAGCTCCAGAGGCATAGACCTGCTTCCTCATCCCATCCACGATTGACTCTACAATTATTTATTTATGTCAAGATGCACATCAGCTGGTTCCCAGAGATCCTAGAAGTAGCAGGTTACAAAGCATCATTCATATATTACCTCACTTAATGCCTGCAATAATCCTGTAAGACAGGTAAATATTTAACAATTCCACAGCAGTGACTTTCAATGTGATTGATTTTTGCCCCCCGGAGGAACATTTATTGAGGCCAAGGACATTGTGACTGTCACATCTGTGGGAGGGTTACTCCTGGAAGTCATGGGGTCCACACTGATTTGCTATGAACATCCTACAGTGCTCAGGGTAGCCCCTATAATAAGTAATATCCAGCCCCAGGTGTCCACAGAGGTTGAGAAAATCTTGCTCTCTGGAGGCTCAAAGAGGTTAGCTGAGCTCCTTGTAGCTGTGTAATAGGCATTGGATGTGCTGGGAATAAAATATGCCCATTCATCTCATTCTAGAAGCCTTCGAATCTATTTTACAAAAGTAAATGATTTGGAATGACATCTTGCCAGAGATGTGTATATAAATGGATGACAGTGAAAGTTAGAGATGCCACTCTACCTGTTCCTTAGTTCTTGTCCCTAACCCCAGACCCCTGCTGGTGTGTGTGTGTGTGTGTGTGTGTGTGTGTGTGTGTGTGTGTGTGTGTGTGTGTCATGACGCTTCCATGTTGTGCTTGAGCAGGATGAGAGAAAGTCGACATAGGGGTCATAAAAGAGGTCCTGGTTAGTATAGTCCAGGTGCAGAAGAGAGAGTAGAAACATTGATAGTTATTGGATCTGAGTTCAAAGGAATATGCAGAAGACTCACGGACTTGGAATTTCCTAGTGATGCCACTGGAGGACAAGATGGACACCTCAAGCAGGCTAGAGCTGTGTGCTCTTTGCTCCTCTTCACCCACTGGAGTCTAGAGGCTCCAAGAAGCGTGAGCTGAATCACCCGTCTGTAAGACCACACAGTTTGCTTCCTTGCAGTGCACAGTGCTCAACTGCATTATGGCCAGAAGCAGGAGGCGTTACACCACGTAGGTGCCTCATGAGTCAATTGGCAGAGAGGGCAGGTGGAGGAAGCCTCAAGTTTCTTCCTTCCACGTGTAGATCCTGCCTTCTTCAAGTGTCATCCTCTGATGTGCTTACAATGGAAACAGCCAAGTGAAATGAGGGGCAGGGTTTTCCAGAGGGTCTCAGCAAGGGTATACATTATTCTTGGGGCTTGGTGAGTATTTTCTCAGCCTCTGAGAGAATAGGCTCAATGCGAAACTCTGTGTGCATGGGAGTGTCCCTGAAGTTTCAAGGCAAAGCTGCGCATTCCTTGGGTTTTTCTTTTTATTTTTATAGAGATGTCAGACAAGTGATGATGAAGGAGGGTGAGGAAACCCTGGCCTGATGGGGTTCTTCATGTTTGCATACCTTGCTTCAGTGGATCTCAGAATATGTGTGTGTATGAGAGAGAGAGAGAGAGAGAGAGAGAGAGAGAGAGAGAGAGAGAGAGAGAGAGAGAGAGAGAGAGATTCAGAGATAGAGAGAGACACAGACATAGAGACAGACACAGAGAGAGACAGACACAGAGACAGCCACACATGCACACACACAGAGACAGAGATACAGAGAGACACAGAAACATAGGCACAGACAGAGACAGACACACACAGAGACAGACACACACAGAGACAAAGAGAGACAGAAACAGAATATCAGAGAGACAGAGAGAGAGAGAGAGACAAACACAGACACAGAGAAAGACACTCACATTCCCTTACATACGGAGAGAAAGACAGAGAGACAGTGACACACAGACAGACAGAGACACAGACCGAGACATAGACATACACACACAGAGAAATAGAGAGACAGAGAGACACAAAGGCATATACAGAGAGACAGACACACAGAGGGGCAGACACATAGAGGGACAGAGATAGGGAGATAGAGACAGACACAGTCATACATACAAAGAGGGCAGGGAAGAGAGACCCTTGCCCACCTTTCCAGGCATTTTCCTATAACTTCTCCCCTTACTTTCCCTCCTGGCTTTTGCTTGCCCGCTTTTTCTTATTTTCACTCACCAAGTTTTGGCAATTTCCATTTGCTGTTCTCTCAAAATTTCTCAAAAAATATCCTATTTGCAGGTTCTGCCTCAGAACTCCTTATCATATGGGTCTTGGCCCTGGTGTTTCATCTGCAAAGTCTTCCTTACCTGTCCCACACAGTCATCAGAGAGTCACTCTTCTGCTACACTGGCCACTACCTGAAGTTCTGTGTCTGTCGGCACCTGCATTACTCCACTGCCGTCACACACGTGCATGCCCCATGAGTCCTGGAACTTCAGCTTGTTTGTGGCTGTGTCCCTGGTGACAGCAATCGTGCCTGGGATATATTGGCATACCCCTGACAAACAAATGTTTGTCCAGTGGATTAATATAGCACCCGAGGTATGTGGGCATGATTTTAGTTGGTAATTCATTGCCTAAAGCAGCAGCAAGATTTGGTTTTGAGGGGAAAGGTCTCTGTGTGTTTGTGTATGCAAAGTGAATCATCCAGGTTGCTGCCCATTGCTGAGAATGAACTGATCTTAGATATTTTTTAAAGCATCGTATGACACTATGATCGTATTTTCTTGCACTGACAGAGAGGTGCATCAATATTCGCATGCTACTAAGAATGAAATCAATGCCACCAATGGCTATAGATGCACTCTCACTGGTAACATCTTACCTTTTGAAAAAAAAAACATGGAAAATGTGGTTTAGAATTAATAAAAGTATAAGGTAGGCCTCGTGAGCCTGCCATTCCAACCACTCAGGAAGCTACTGGAGGAATGTACATTCATGCCTCAGGACTTAGTGAGCCCCTGAACACACACACACACACACACACACACACACACACACACACATAATGATTAAACACACACTGTTAGATCTTTGGGCCTGTCACAAACACCTGAACCCACACAAAGAAGAAAAAAAGTAAATTATGGTTTGGGACTATTGATTCACTTAACTCTGTGAGGCAGAATTTTGAATCAGAGGATTTCTGTTCCAATGGGCTTTCTGTCATGCAGTGCCGCATGGCTGCCAATCTCGCTGTGCCAGGCAGTGAGCATGGCGGACAGGAGAGATGGCAGAACCTCTTCTTGTGCAGGAAGAGGAGGATACAGACCCCAAGGCTTAACTGAGAGAGTGAAGACCTCTCTGGTTTGAAGCTGTGTCATGGGAAGTTAGTTCCTGAGTGTAGCTTCCACCTTAAAAGACAAACATTTAGATTCAAAATCACTTGGAAAAACTATGGGTGGCCTCCTCTCCATCAGAGCCACCAGTCCTGCAACTAAGAGAGAGCGTCTTTAATTTTATGAAGGCAGGTGATGGGAAGACGGGATTTACTTGAAACTAACACTCACCTTACAGTTAAGTTTACTGAGATGAAGCTATATTATCAAGAGAAAGAAGCATGTGTAAATGGGGGAGGGCAACCATCTGCCTCTCCTCAAAGTCAATGCACTCACATTACATTCTGAACCCGACTTCAGGACTGGCCCCACTTAGCTTCTGGGTACCGGAAAGACCCCCAGACATTGTCTCGAGTGACCTGAATAATTATTGCCTACCTATTTGTGCCCATAAACCTTCCTGAATTTGCTTCTCACTAGTAGGTCTTAGGGAAGAAGCAGGGCAGATGGAAGATGTGGGGAGAAGCACGTTTCCTCTGGGACCCTTATGCTTTACCTCTAGCCTTCCAGGAACACGTTGCAAGAAGCTAGTTGTATTGGTAAGAGTTAAATGTTGTTCTGGATACAAAATGGGAAGCTAACTGGGGCACCGAGGGTTTGGAAATAGCTCAGTATGTCGGCTCTTTGGTCAGATGGGCAATTCCATTAGAACCCTAGAGATACCGTTAATAAGCTTGGTGGACTTAAATAAGCCCTCGACGTGTCTCTGACTCTGCATCTTCATTTGTAAAGTTAGGAATATAATGCTTGTTCTACAGCACTTCCATAAGACAAACGAGATGATCCGTGGGAAATGATTAGCTGACACTGAGCTCATAGGAAACATTCAACAAATAAATAGCTCCCCTTATACCTGGTAGTGCAGTGGGAAAGCAGGCCGCTCACTGTTTTATAATGTGATTTGGAAGCCTTGGGAAAGGCTATTTTGTCCAGAAATATTTTCTAAATTGGCTCTCCGAGAAGATCATCATAAATGGTCTATTGCAAAGGTGTACACAGTACATAGTAGAGGTAAGGACAGCCTTAGCTTCAGCCTCCTAATGTTTCAGAATGGACAATTCCGGGTGGGATATTGCAGGGCTGGAGTGCTGGGGGTGGGGTGGGGTCAAAGTACATGTTTTAGTGTGAAGTATTTGTTAGGACTGAGCAAATTTTGTGATATAATTGTTCCTGGTTCATAGAAAGTGAGGAGAAAGCTTGCAAGAAGATCTCAGATGGTACAGCAGGAATTTTGGGGGCTTGCTAAATGATCGTGTGCTCTTCGTTTTCTTTCCTAAGAAGGAAGAGCTTATACATGCTCGGAAAATGGACTTTTAGGGAGTTTCTGAACAAAGCATGAAGCATAGAGGTCTTTACAGGCAAGAATTTCCCATGATAGCATGTTAGAGTATGCAATGGAGCTGAACATGATTTCTCTCCCCAGAAGTGTCAGAAGGGCTCAAATCCTTGCATTTATTCATATATGAATGTAACATGTACATACACATATACAAGAAAGACATATATCTTACTACACTCAAGAGTGGGTTATGGTTTGACTGTGGAATATCTTCATGAATTTAAATGTTGGAACCTATGTGCCCAGTTGGAGTGTTTGGGAAATTTTGGGATGGAGGCCTAGCTTGATGAAGTAATTAATGGGATCATATCTTTGGTGGCTATCATATCCTGCCCCATTTAAATCCCTCTGCTTGCTCTCTGTTATGGTGAGCTGACTTCCTCTGTCACATATTCCCTGTGGTGTTTATTGGTCTTGCTCTGTCACTACTTGTGCATTCAATTACTTCCCTACTTCTTTCTGGAATGGAAATTTTAATACCAGGTCAACATATCTTTGGAAACTGTAACTTGTTCTTGGTCTTACATAGGGACTCCCATCTATGGATTTATCTCGATCCACATGGCTGCTCCTGAATTGGCAGCAGAGGCGTGAGGGGACACATCTAAACTGCATTTAAATCATAGTACTGAACAATGTAATGATGTAATGTCGTGTATGTGATGATGTAATTACATAGCTAGTAAACAGTAGAGCCAATGTTCAGCCCCAAAAGCTATGTGACCCTGATGCTTCTGTTCTTGAATGGGGCTTTCAAAGGAATACATCACAGTGACACATTTGAGTCTGTGTTGTGCATAGGGACAGAGAGGCTGTTAGAATCATAAGCAGTGCCGATTGTGTTGTTGACGGTGATCTCAGGTAGCAGGCATTGAGCAGTTAGTCTGTCTCTGGTATTAGATGGCTTGCCTTCTGATATTATTCTCTCAAACTAAGAGCCAAGAAGCTGTTGTTCGTTTTGTCTTTAAGATAAAAAGACCAAACAGCGGAGATGTGAAATAACATGCTCACTTGTGCACAGCTAGACTCTGGTGGAACCCAGCCTTGTTCAGGCTTCTAGGTAGACAGTTGTCAGAATGCACAGGGTCTTCACCGGGATCAAGACTGGCAAAGCAGCGACATATGTATCTGTGGAAGGCAATGATGAGTACAGAGGCTTACATTGACCTGTGTACCTCATTCCAGGATGTAGCTGCTAGGATCTCATGGGGTCCTCTGCTGCAGAGTACTACATTTCCCTTTGCTGAAGGACCTTACTCTACATCTAAAGAAATGAGGCATTTCTAAGATAAGGGAATAAAGAATAGTAATGACAGACAACTCCCTTTTCCTCTGCCAAGTAAGAGGGCAGAGTGGCAGGATGCTTGTAGATGTACTAATCTGGGACCTGAAACATTCCTCACAAGCAGCTGCCACGAGGCTCCAGATTCTCTAGGAGAAAGTCAATCCTTTGAGGCTTAGAGGTCTCTAGGCTTTTCTGTTTAGAAGACAAATATCTTTGTAAGGATGGTTCTGCTCACCAATGCCTTCAGGGGCTAGGGAGATAATTCACTTTTAAAGGAGATGGGGTAAGACAAAAGGTGAGGTGGTTGCTATGGTAACCTGCAGGCCTGCTTGCCCTGTGATTAAACATTGACAACATGGCATACACCAAAAGTCTACAGGCTACTCGACTGTAGCTCCAATCACAGGATTATTCTTCCCTTACACCCTTAATTATTTAAATGTATTGTAAAATATTTGGAGTAGAAATGTTAGAAGAATCTGAACAGGCTATCAGGACGACCAATAAACCCCTTCTTCGAAGCTAACTTAGTTAAGTACCATTGATACCTTAGCATAATTCTTTCTGGTTTATTTATTTTTTCTTCTTACCTGAGTGGAAAAACTATTCCAATGGGTGTCTCTACTACAGTAAATTATTTTAACTTCAATTAAGAATACTTTGAGTAAAAATAAGGATTCCCATAAACTACGTTTCCGATTGGGAATTAGCTAGAAGTAAGGTCCCAAGAGGACATAACCCAGAGGGATGAGTAAAACGTAGAAAGGTAAATTGGAGTGGGAACACAAATGAATTACTTCTCTGCTGTTCAAGTATTCTACAGTGGAAAATTGGCCAAAGATCCTTAGCTGGAGCTGGAGTGGCCAGCCAAACAACAGATACCCAGGAAGCAGCAAGATGCAAGGCTTCAGGACTTTTCACCCTACTTCCGTACTCCACTCTGAAGCTCACCACCTCTTTTTAGGAAATGAAATCTCTCTCTCTCTCTCTCTCTCTCTCTCTCTCTCTCTCTCTCTCTCTCTCTTTCTCTCTCTCTCTCTTTCTCTCTCTCTCTCTCTCTCTCTCCATGTATACTTGTATGTATGCCTATATGCATACAATAGGAAATGATTTTTCAAAATACACTTTCAGGAAGAAGCTGTTTATATAGTCAGACTATGGAATAGCACCAGCTTGGATAGGATTGGAAAGCTTAGAATCCCCCAGACTCTGAGCTCACTCAGAGCTGTATCTGAAAACTCACATTTTCTTCTGAATATTTTTCTACGCTGAGAAGTGGTGTTTTTCTCTCAGATCTCCCAGGAACTCATCTGAGCCACTGATCCCAGCGACCCTCATTTCATTCTTTGGCTCTTCTCCACGTTTGCTCTTCCAAAGTTTGACGAATCTCCACTTGTCGGCAGGTAGATGCGTATTGACTTTTACAAAACTTCCCATACTATTCTCAGAGAAAGATTGACTGATGTAGGGTCAGTAAAGAAGGCTCTTAGTTTCTTTGGGTGTTAGTAAACATGGCAGCTTGTTGGGGATTAACAGGAAAACCCTGAATATAATCATTGCTATTTGATAAGGGATTTTTCTCTCAGACAATTAAAGATTTTTTTCTCCATTACCCACTTCTTTTCACCCAAAGAGAATAATGAATGAAGGTCATTTGGATAACGGATTATTGGTCGCATTGCCTTAGAATAGATAAAAAGAAATGTCATCTACCCTCCACCGAGTACAGGACCCCAGTGTCCCATATTTGCCATTCTGACACTTTTCATCAAGAAATAGTGTCTTTTAATACCTCCTCATTCGTCCCCAATTTTCTTTTAAACACTGGATATAAGGTAGACTGGAACCATATTCAGGCAGCTAAGGACTCTAGCCAAGACCAGTGAAGGCAAGGCATACTTTTGTTACAAAGGAATAATCCGTTAAAAGAGGCTTCGCGGGAGCTTTAAGCCTTTCACAAACAGATCACCGGGCATAAGTCTCATCAGTCTCATTTCAGGGTCATGACTGCACGAAATGTTGTAAAAGGAAAAGCCAAAATAAAATCAACTCCTCACATGGGTCAAAATTCTCTGGGGTACTGAGTGAAGCCCTGCAATTTAAAATGTTATAAACAAGCAAAATAAAAGGTCTGTTAATATTATGAGGAAAACCTCCATGGAATACGGAAGTGTATCTTTTCAAACACCCCTGTGTACTTACATGGTCTTGTGGAAAAATAATACTTGAAGCTGTAATTCTGCTCTTTTGACTAGAGCTCAAGGGAACTCCATCACACACATTTGGCTAGAAGCACATATTGTCTCATAAACCAGCATGAGTGGTTTCTATAATGCAGCCATGGAGCCTCAAGAGAAGGGCAAGATTTGAACATCTGTGGCAGTCACAGAGTCAGCCATCTAGGGCCCTACAGTGTGCCTCATTTGTAGAAGTTGGAAGACCACGGGCCTCTTGACACCTCCACACTTATTCACTCACCCTGTCGCCCAGGAAAGTTAGTTTGAAAAATAGTGTAGACTAACTGTTGACAGAGTTATCTTGGATCTGTCCTTGGCCTTGTGTTTCTTCAGAGACAATTGGCAAGATATCTTGATAAACAGATTCATACAGTCGTCTCAGTGGATGTGACCAGGAAAGCTGAGACAGAGAAATCATAGTGTGGAGGACGGGAAGGCAGAACTCTTAAATCTCTATCAGCTATAGGGAAACCTCACAGAGTAACCCTTCACAATGAACTGTCTGCCTTGGCCTGAACATCAACGGTTATGTTGCTCTCTTCCCACAGCCCACATTGGTGTTTAATAGTCTTTTTGTGAGAAGTTCCCTTCCTATTCTGAGCCCTGCCTTCTTCCATAATTTCTTTGTAGTTTGGTCTTACAGTCCTCTCAAGAGGAGCCATAAACTCAGACAGACATTCATGAGGACAGTGCTGACCGGGGGAGGCTTGGTTGGCTGTGCCAAACAAGAGGATATAACAGAACCTAACACAAGTTGTTACAGAAACAGTTATTGGTTTCAGATCCAGAGAAAGGAGGGATGAACCATTGATCCCGAGAAAGAATCTGGATGTGTCAGGGCGTTCAGTGTGTGATGGGAAGAGAGCACATGAAGTGACCAACCTTCCAGAAAGGTCGTGGTCCATTTAAGGGCTTGCTCACAGAGGTTGTTGACTTACTCTTTCAAAGGCGTACGGCAGGAGGAGGGCTTGTTTATATGATTTTGATGCAGTCCATTTGATCTGGTTGGCTGTAGAATGAAGCACTGCTTTAGGGTCCGTGAGTTGAGGAACAAATACATCATGTTGGAATCATGCCTGGAGAGGACAAGGTTTCACTAGACCAGAGGAAGCGAATGTTGACATGGTAACCATGTAAACATGTGACCCTGTGATTGTCTATAAACTTGTTTCTTTACTGTGGGGAAAGCACATAGCATGTCTCTCACACATGATAGCCTTTGAAGTACGATGTCTTACTTGATCCTTTTCTCCATCCTTTTCTATCCTCTTGTAGAGACACAGAGAAGAATTGAAATGTGATGAGGATAGCCCCTCCTTTCCTTCTTCCTTCCACTATTCTTGTCTTCCCTTCTTCCTTTCTTCTCTTCCCCATCTCTCTCTTTTCCCGGCCCAACATTATTTCCCTTTTTCTTCCTGAGAATAACTTAGAGACACCCACATTTTCCAATAGTGAATTTATTAAGAAGTAAGAGATTTTTCTTATATAACCTCTATTTTAACAAAATCTAAAAATAAACTGTTGTGTAACTTTTCCCGGGGAGTTACAAACAAATGTCTGTTCCTCTCAGATAGGGAATGACAGACCAAAGAATTGATTCTATAGAAAGCCTATCTTGGGGAACCAATTAATTTTGGGATGTGACTTACAGGAGCTTGAATAATGGGTTACTTAAAAGAACAAAAGAAACTCTGGCGGTTACATCATTCAAACACCACATCCCTGCATGGGTCATGACTCACAGACCAGCACAGCTGACACTCCCTGCCCAGCTTGTAAGCAGGTGCTCTACTAAACAGACTTTGGTCCACAACTATTGCCTGTTTACCTAACTTTAGAGATGGGTATCTTGTCCATTTTGTGAGCTTCGTGAGCTTCCTGGCCCTTGAGAAGAGGTGTTCTCTGAGCCTTGGAGGAGTCGATGTGCATGTCTGCTTATTTTCTCCCATTTCTAGAAGCACTGAGCTACTATGTCATAGTAACAGTCACTTACTCTCAGCAGCATAACAGGTTATGAGTCTCTGAGGTAAGCACTGTCTGCTGCAAAGAAAAGGGACACTTCTCTCCATAACAGAGGCTGACAGCAGCGATGATCTATGAGCATTTAGAAGGCAGTTTGAAAGCTGGCTTCCTGGGTCTGACAGGCTCTAGGCCAGCACCCATCACTTCTTTCTCAGCCACACCTGGCTGCTGAAAGGACCTATCACAGGAGAACAACTCCCATATGTATACCTCCTCGCAAGGTGAAATATGTGGCGTGTGCCTCATGAACATGACTTACATGCCAGGTTGAAGCATGAAGATTTGTCAGAGTCCCTCTTACCTTAAATTGTGCTTTACTGTGCAGGTTTGCAGAACCACTATGGCTCCAAACTAGTCTTGAGGTCCTTGTTGAATTGACTTCTTTATTTTTTTTTTAACTCTTTAGGGAACACAAAGTTGTCTGGTCTAGTGAAATGGGCATCAGACAGAACCTGTCACCTTATTCCTTTAGGGACATCTGTCCATCCTCTCTTCCTATTCTTGGTATTCATGAGGACTTCACTCAGTAATAGTCAAGTATCACTAACGGTTTGCATGAGCCTGTCTGTGAGGGACCCTTGTATCACCGCATCTGAAATCTATGTCTCTAAAAGGGATGGGCAATTACATAGCTCAGTTACTCCACTTAGTACTCAGACTGATCCTTTCTGCCTCCATGTCTCTCAGCTTCACCAGCATGGCTATGAGGGACTAGTCCATTGCTTTCTTAAAATTATTTCCCAATTCCAGCAGTTCAGAGTGAATGTTGCCTGATTATGGAAGCTTCCATGATAAAATCCCCCATCAGCATGCATAGTCAAGGGTCTTGTTTTCTCTGTATCAAGGGTTGGACTGAAATAGTAACATCTATCTTTTTGGCCTCACTCTTTTTCTTCTTGCTGTCTAATTCTTCCCATGGATTCCATGTTTGGGGATGCCAGGACCAGCTTGTTAGCAAGATCTCCCTTGTGTCCCACCAACTATAATAAATGGCAAGCAAACACCCCAATCCCATCTTAGCCTTTTCCACTGTTCATGCTAGCACTGGGGGTGGAGGGGAGATCTACACATCTCTCTCCCATTGTAACTTCCCTATTACATGAGTGAAGTTCACTGCAGGCAAAATGTTCAGATGTGGTTTTATGCCGTATCATCTACAGATGCTACCACAGTCCTCCTTGGAGCTCTTCCAGTATGTATTATTTTCAGGTATTGATGTGTCATTTCTGCTCCATCAGTCATCTGGGTATATCTTCAAACCCATGCCTGACTCAGGATGAACCATCTTGTGTCACCCGAAGGGAGACAACTACCCTGTGATTTCCTCCAAGGGCGTGCACCCCTCAGATGACTTAGCATCAGTTACTTGTTTTATCAATCCATAGCAGAGGCCACACCGCAGCCACTCTAGCAAGGAGTCCCAGTGCATAGGGAAAAATAACTGCACTGTTTGGGACTGTCCCCGTGGATGCCCCCACCGTCAGAAATATCAGACTCAGTTGCATGTCTTAATGCCAATAGCACGATCCATTCCACAGCTTCTTTCAGTATTATCTATGGCTCCGTCAAGCAGTCTTTGGGTGCCAGTTGTATTATGTGACTTTCCCTGTGGAGACATGAATAAACATATATTCATCACAGAAAAGGGTACTGATGACAGACCAAGGAAAAGATTCTATTTAAGTCTGGCTTAGTGATATGAAAGAGGTTATTGTGGTTACTTTGTAAGGGCATGGTGAAAGGTTAGTTAATGAAATGTGGGTGACTCAGACAGCTGCCTCAAGTGGTATGAGCAATGGCTCACGGAAATTATAGCTGTTCCCTTCAGAACTTGCAGGCAGCAGATCCCAGAATCTCCTCTATCACTACAGTTCCTTACTGCTTATGCAGCCTTGGGAAAGGGTCTTGGGACTCTTGTGAGTTTCAAGAACTTCAAGTCTTATGGGCCTCCTACCATGAGGGAGAGGGAGTGTTTCAGTCAGAAAGAAATAGCTACATAGCATAAACATCGACACGGTATTATGAAGTGATCTACAAACCTTACCCAAGTGTTAATCCCTGCTCCCGGATGGTTTTTTCTAGCAAAAGGAAAAAACTGGCCAATTCTTTGGATTATAATTGCATATTGTTCTGAGGTACCATGTCTTCTTAGTCTTTTTCTGTCTCCAATCCAAGTCTTCCTCCCCTCCCCCGTTTTATGATCTTGCCATTTGTGGACAATATAGGTCACATATCTTATAGCATTTACCTCACTAGGAGTTTGCTGACTTCCCTAATGCTTAGATTAAGGTCACATGTTCTCGGATCATCATATAAGGGGACCTGTTACAACCCCATGTTCTATTACTACAAATGCTAATTTTGATCATTTACTATGAGTAACACCTGCCAGTTTCATATGATGAAAAGTTATTATTGCCATTGTAAGTTTTATGTGTGAGACATAGTGTGGCATTCTCCCACAACTGTTTCCTGAGGAGCTGTGATTGGCATGACCTTTTCCCTTTGTCTCCAGAGTCTAACAGCCGCAGGGCAGTGAACAGAGGCTATGTCAACAGCTTGCTCAGGCTGCATCAGGACTGGCACAGCCGCGATGTGACCAACACCTATGTGATGATCCGCCATGGGCTTCTGCTCTGCCTCAGGCACATTGTCGCCCTCCGGTCTGGCAGGGAGGCCTTCCTGGCAGCCCAAGGCATGGAGACTCTCTTCAGCATTGCACAGGTAACCAGCATGGGGATTTCCACAGCAGGTGGATGGCTTCCGGGTGATCTTCCAAGACTTAGAAATTGTCCTGAACAGTATAGGGGAAACAGGAAAACAACTTCAACATGGTTCTTGTTTCAATATGATGCGTGTTCTGGATTCAGATCCCTATTTCCTCACTCATTCTTATTCTCATCCAATCGGCATGTGTTCATTCATTCATTCACTCATTCAATCAACCTCTGTTTATTGTCCGTCCACTACTAGAAATTACAAAGAGCTTAGTGACTGAGTATGGGCTCCAGAACAATAGATCCCAGCCTAAAGTTGTGGAGCTTTTAAACTAACATCTGACATGGCAAATGTTTGATTTTTTTTAAAGAAACATATGACCAAGCACAGTGGCATATGCCTTTAAGCACAGCACTCACGAGGCCGAGGCAGGCAGATTTCTGAGTTTGCAGACTAGCTTGATGTACAGAGTGAGTTCCAGGACAGCCGAGGCTACACTGAGAAACCGTGTTTCAAACAACACCAACGACAAAAGAAATAAAAGAAACACACACATATACACCAAAACAAAGTGGAATAGCAGCATTTATATTTTTTTTGTACACTAAGTTCATGTGGTTCATGTGTTCAGGCAAGTGTATAGTGTAGTTTAATAGTTTCTTTTTCTTCTTTTGTGAGTAGTCATTGGATTAAATATTACTGGGAATCTGTGAGGAACATGGCAAATTAGACTTCTGATCGAATGGGACATACATTTTAGCAGGAGGCAGGCATTAAATAAGCAAGGCATCCAATGAGAAAGATTTTTGAGGTGGACTGTGAGACACAGTAAGAGTGAAACCTATATTGGAGGGGGAATTTAGAGATATTAACTCCTTTCTGAGTGGGTGATTCCCAAATGTAAATTGTTAGACAGTTCATCATACCAAGTTTAAGGGGAAGAATGTCCCAAGCAACAGAAATAGCAACTCCTTTGGTTGGCACTTATCTGCACCAAGTGGGGTGTGCGGTCTCAGGTTATTTGGGTTCCAACGCAAGTGACATACTCCTCAGCTACACTTGACTAGGGCTGATTTAAATACGATCCCACTGGAGACACGAGCATCCCAGATACCCATCATTTGCTCACGTTCACATACCTCATGCTCCCTGTTATCTTCCCAGTTGCCAGTGTCTGGTGCCCGCTGCTCCTCTCTAGACACCTTCCAAATTTACTCTACGCAAGTACATGCAGAGGCGATGAAGCAGCCGACGAGAGCGCTGGTCTCCACTCAGCGCGTCGCTAGACTTTTCCTATTCTTTTTAAAAATAGCATTCTCCCCTAAACACTAACATGATCCTGTGCTGCAAACCAATATCTCATTTTCTGTCTGCTCTCACCTCTGGGTTTTCCTCTGTCATTACTGAGTTCAGAGCTTCTCAGTCATGAAATAGCTGCATTTTGCATTCTGCCTTTTCTGGATCAAGCCGTGCTTTCAATTTTTCCTGGCTGCCTTGTGCTCTGTAGGAGCAGGAAACCCCCAAGTCTGTAATCTCACTCAGTCCTCATGAAGTTTCTCCCTGATGGCTGGCACCAGACACCCCTCCCCCAATTCTGGGTGGCATACTCACCCAGTCTATCCTCTATATTATTGGCTGTTTTTCCGTTCTGTACTAAAAATATCTAAAAGGTCTGTAGAGGAAAAAGATGGTGATTTTTAGAGTTGTATATTGCAGAGAGGGACACAGTGAAAGAAATATTACAGGAAATGAAGCCCAGGTATGTCAGGGGCTGGAAGGACATATGCAGAGCTTTAGAAGCAGTTCCTTGACTGGTCAGTAGTGTCTTTAATTCCTCTCCATAAAGCAAATAACAAGGATCCAGCCTCCAGTTGCTGTTGTAAAAGGGAGCTAAATGTGAGTGGAGGCAGAGCCTACATTTTATAGTGAGGTTTATCCAGCCCATGCTGTAACGTCTGATTACATGAAGAAGCAGCTTGGGAAGGGTTATGGGACAATGCTGCACAAATGGGTCATGATGTGTTAAGCCTGTCACATGGAAACATGTGCAAAGTATGTGGGGGGAAAACTCCCGAGCGTTGGGTTCCACACATGCACTGATGCCCCACTTAGCTTTCAGACTTTAAAATAATATGTTCTCCTACAGGGACTCTTACCCAATTCACTTTTTAACCTAATGATGTCTTCTGACACTGCCCTCCTGCCTAAATACCTGGCCCATTTTCAAGGGACATGGTGCATATGAATCTAGGAATTTTTATTTTCTTGGAATCAATGATCTATTTTTAAGTTAACAACCATTCTCCTCTGAATAGAAGAAGTTATCAAATATGGCGTTATTGTTAATGCTCTGGTCTTGGTTCCTATTAACAGCTCTCCATGATACCCTTTGTGAACTGTGCTCACTGCACAATCCACACTTTTCAGATGCAGGAGCTTGATTCTCTCCTTCCACTCAGTTCTCTCCTGGAACAAAACCAAAAAGCAGTTGCTATCAATCACCATCAGTGGTCATGTCAATGGCCATTACAGATAAAGCTGGGCTCTCAAATGTTGGCAATTTGGACGTTCTTGGTTTGAACTTAGCTCTGTCTTCCCGAAGGCTGGAGCTCAGAACGTCGTCTCCAATCTGCATCTATTTACCTTCCTTCTTCCTCATCTACACTCCATTTTCTTTATTCCCCAATACTAATAACTTTACAACAAACACTTGGGGCCATTTGACCAGGGCAAAGGGATGAAATATCTTCAACTAATTCATTTTCCACTGGGAGTGTTTCTTGCTGTGTCCTCAGAGACACTTGATTGGTACCATTTGAGCACACTAAAGGGAAAGTGGCATTCTTGATTGCATTAAGACATTTCTGTTTTGAAAGTTGCCTCACTTATATTTTACAGTCTGCCTTTTGTGTTTGCAGGGCTGGCTGGTGACTGAACGTAGGCTTTGCACATCCTAGGCAAGGGCTCTAACACTGAGCAGTATCCAGAGCCCTCATTGCTAATTCTTGTGCATGCTTCTGTCTGCACGTGTGTTGATAATTATGTATGCGTGTGTGCGTGCATGCCTGTATGTAAGTGTGTGTGAGTGTATGTGTGTGTATGTGTGTGTGCGTGCATGAGTGAGTATGTGTATGTGTGTGAGTGTGTGTGTGTGTGAGTGTGTGAGAATGTGTGTGTGTGTGTGTGTGTGTGTGTGTGTGTGTGTGTGTGTGTGTGTGTGTAATCCAGAGGTTAACATCTAGTGTCTTCCTCATTTCCCTTCCACTTTATATTTGGAGAGAGGATCTCTCTCTGAACCTGGTATCCACTGATTTGGCCATGCTGGCTGGCCAGGGAGATCTCTGGGTCCTCCTAACTCTGTTTTTCCAGATCCTTCCCTGGAGTATCAATGTTACAGCCTCATGCTTGCATGGCAAACACTTTACCAGTGGAACCATTTTCCCAGCTACATTTTTATTGACATTTTTCTCTCTTTACATTCATAGTATGAGGGTAGAGGTACCACAGTAGGACAGCACCATAACACAGGCTTTATGGATGATGCCCATCAGCTAACTACTATAACTCTTTGGTTTAAGAAGTTTCTGTACCCTTTGACACTCTCAGACGGGAGGCTCATCCTGAACATATTTCTACACCGAGTTCAGTGCACAACACATTTTCTAAGCTACTGGAGAAAACTGTGTTTTGACCAAAGAGTTACTGAGCTACATCGACTCTGTCTCAATTTGGTAAACTTGTTTGTACATTTTTCACAGTGTCTGTAAAGACAGGTGTTGTCATGTTTCATCGCCATCAAAATGTTACATCCGAAAATCCAAGTTTCTTTTGCTTTGGGTAGGTATCAAGCAGGATCTGAACAGCGGGCTTTGAGACAAGCAAGTTGACTAATTTAGCCCAATGAAACTTGCTTCGTTTATCCTTTTTACATTATATCTTTCTGTTTGGATAATAGCCAGAAGAGAAAAGCAAGACTTCCATTAATTCAGCCACTCATTCCCTAACAGAAGCAATAATTCGTGGTGACTCAGGTGTGCCTGAAGGATTGTACCACTCCTCTTCCCTCAGGCATCCCAGATAAGGACTTGTCTCAGGTGCAGCCTCCCTTGAAATAAGTTCAGGCCTGCTTTCAGACTAAATTCATCACAATACCAACCTGAGCAGGAAAATAGAAATAAAAATGCAGAATCTGACTAGACAACATTCTCCATTAGAATGCACCAACTACTAAACATCGTGCAGTGAGGCTGTTTACTGGCCACTTAGGCTGCGTGCATTTCATTATCTGAGATAATGTCCCAGCATGGGAGCTGCACGCAGGGTCTGTTATAATATTCTCTCTGCTCAGACTTGCCTGGAGAACAAGGACATGGAGCTTGTGATCTCTGCTGTGATTCAGATCCTCAGGCAGTGTTACCCTGTGAGTCGCCTTCCCCTGGCCACAGCCAGCAGTGCCTACACCTTCCCTGCCCCTGGGAGCACCAGCTTGGAGCTTCCACGCCATCTAACTGAAGGTAAAGTAGTAAGTGACTCAGCTTTAAGACGAGTGTTTGCATTTTACAGCATGTCAGAGAGATGGGGATTAAAGCAGAAACAGTCATTGTACAGGTCAACTGTGATCTTTTGATGAGCTCATTAGGGACGTGTATGAAAGAGTGGATTTCTCATAAACAGGGAGATAAGCATAAGCATCAAGCTCTCTCACGTTGTCCCTAATTATTAGCTGTTGCCATGTTGCCTGGTGGGCTACCGAATGCCTGAACCATCATCTCATCCAATTAAGAAAAATAATCTTTCCCCCAATGTTGTGACCCAACCTCTTTGCTGTACTGTCTATTGGTGGAATTAATTTGTTGTTTGGGAAAACTGAAATAAAACTTTCACCGTCTAAATCCCTGTGATACACATTTTAGAATATCTGAAAGCGTCATGATTCAACCTCCAGGAAGACCTTAAAGTCAAAGCGTCTAGTGTCTTGCAATCTCATCTTTCTTCAGGGAGCAGATTTTTTTCACAGCTGGACTTTTGTCATGTGGCATCTGAAGTTAGTAGGGAATTCTTAAATAAATTCCTCCATTTTAAAATTGGGGACTTGATCAAGGCACTATCTAAATTACAATGAATACAGAGTACACGCAGTCTGTAAACTTTGACAATTTCAGTTGTACCAATACTCCAACATGAGAGGGAGGGGAACTCCATTGTTCTTCGTGTGTTACTGACCTCCAGACTCATCATGGAGCAACAGTTTAGGCAACATGGCATTCTCCTCCCATATACTCATGTGCACAGCATATACACAGATCACTGAGCATCTGAGTGTGCTGGGGTACAGTGCCCTTGCTTAATAATGGGTCCCTCATTTACAAGAAATGCGAGCCATGGTGCATGAGAGAGTGAATACCTGACAGTGAGCACCCTTATTCTTTCACCTTGTTTTTCCCATGCAGAGGATTTTGACGATGATGGTGATGAAGAGATGGACAAAGACTCAGATGTGGAAGCTGGGAAAGAAGTAGGTCAATGTGCCCTTGGTTGTACTAATATTCGTGTTGATACTACACAGAAGAAAGGACAACTGCCTTATGTGTACTGAACTTACTCCACCATTGTCACCACGACAGTGATGTCTGGAAATCCCAGATGCTGGTGTTAATTTTCCAGATGTCATTTTCATCTTGATCCATATAGTACACAGTCTCTTTATAACGTTAAGTCTATTGATTACGATTCAAATATTCTATCAGAGGGAACCTGACAGATTCGTGTTTAGGGTTGGTATATTTAATACATGCATAGGAAGATGTTTTAGGGATCTTTTTGCTAGACTTCGCCTGTCTTCATAAATTGGTTTTCTTATTCGCTGTGCATTATGCACAGGGATGTAGCCTGGTGTATCCCCACTCATGTCTGTGAGAATCAGTCTTCTCTGCTTTGCAAAGTCTAGAGCTTTGCTTCCACAGTTCTGATGTTCTTGTTTCCTGTCCCGCAATGATCCATGAAACGTAGGTCAGCAGGCATTTCTGTTTCAAAGCAAAGTTCACATAGTAATTATCTTACACTCTGTGACCCACGTATTCTTTGTTTTGATGACTCAATTTGCCATTATGAAAAAAGTCCTGCCATCTATAAAGTGCTAATGAATGAGTATGAGTCTTGGTTGAACTGAGGAACATAGTTTATTGACTGCCTTTTTTTGTGATAGGCAATTTAAACTTTTGCATTGTTTTAATATGGACTGGATTTTTTTTTGAGTGGGGTTTCTTGTGTATTATGGAATGCTTAACAACATCCCTGATTTTTACTCACTATTCACCCATAGCATCCATCACTTTGCCCCTCATTCATGAACCAAAAATACCTCTAGGAACTGCCAAATCATTCTTAATTGACACCCATTCTCCTGGAAAAGTGATAGTTGGTTTACGAGTTATAATTCTGTCTCCATTTCTCCTGCTTTATGCAGTTTTGGATAAGTTTCTCCATTTATAGTCCCTTAATTTTGTCATCTGTAGCATAAGATCTGAATGACAGTCCTAGAAGTGAATTTCAAATTTAAAGACGATTCTGCACCAGCAAGATGGCTCAGCAGGTAAAGGCAATTGCTGCAGAGTTTAATGATCTGAGCTCAGTCCCCAGAAGCCACATGGTAGAAGGAGAGAACCGTTCTTGCCAAGCTGTACTCCCACCACTATGCACACAGACACATAGATATACATATACAAATGTACACACACACACATACACACACACACCCCACATACACATAACTCAAAATATTATATAAAAATAAAAGAAATAAGTCCCTCCTTCTCTTCTTCTCTCCTTCTCCCCCCTCCCCTTCCTTCTTTCTCATGTCCCTTCCCTTGTTCCCTTCTTTCCTTTTCTGGAACGAAAGAGGTTTTGACGTTCTTAATCTGAGCAATTTCTCACCTTGCTGATGACAGAGGCAGACATTTACGGGCTATCTCTCAGCCCCATCTCTGAGCTTAGACTGCTATTGACAGTCTGATGTTCCTAGGGTTTTGTTGATAAATAGAATCATTTCTGAAGTCATCAGTAGCAAATTGGTTCTTTGCTCTGGCTTGGCCACGCAGGCCCATAGAGTATGTGCAGAATCATTTGAATAATACTGGGCTGCTGCAGTCATTCATCAATGCCACCTTTCACTCCCCTCTTGCTTACACTTTGATAACTGGATGTCTGATGCACTGTCAGTTGCCTCTTGTATCTGATGCAGGGGGACACAGGATATGACAGTGCTTGACTCCACACAGCTAGCTAGAATGGTAGGGAGCACTGATAATTTCTCTGACTCCATTCTGGAGAGGATTGTAGGGAAGGAGGATGTAGAAACTAAATACATATAAAAATTCAGCTGGGAAAGAAGCAAAAGATAAATTAGTGAGAGCCTAGAAACTATTCATTAAAACCTATGGCCGAGGAGATGGTGAGAACTGGGTATGAATCTGACCTGCAGAGTAATGAGGTAGCATAGGAATGAGGCTCGACTCGGGTACAGAAAGCATTGGAGAGCTGCCCATCCAGCAAGCAGCTTTTCCTTGGTGAACGCTGTAGCATTTACTGCTCATGAAGTGAACTAAGAGCCAGGCCTGTTTCTTTTCTACTCACAGGGCTGATCCAGACCTTTACCATGTAGCATTCTCATTTGAAAATTACAGATAGATGCAACCTGTGTCTGAGTAAATATATTAAAAGAAAGTCCTGTGAGAAAAATGTCTGAGGAGTTGAATGTTCTGATTTAATTAGAAACTGTCAGAGACAACATAGGAAAAGAGGAACGGCACACGAAGAGAAGATAGTGTCTGTGTTTTCTTCATGCATGCACTGGATTTGAGCAGACTGTGGGGAGAGGAGTTTGCGCAGAATGCACTTGTGCTCTTCTTTCCCACTTCTTCCTTTTTGAATTTCTTTTCTTTCTTTCAGGTGATTTTTTGGTATGACCCACATACATCAGGCAAAGTTCTGGGGAATGGTTATGTGATACAAAACCAAACAGGACTTGGTATTTTATTGTCAGTATTCACATAAACTAAAGAGCAAATTAGCACTTTATTGTTTGAAGAAGCAAGTGTGAATCAGGGCAGTGACGTGCCAACAAGGTCCAGTTTAAGGAGGAAGGGTCAGAACGCATTATCTGGATTAAGGGGCTGTCAGTACCCTAGATAATATGAGGACACAGTAGCAGGCCTATCTCTAGATGAGCACAGCCTTATAAGATGTGATGAGGGTACCAGGAGATACGTAGACTCAGCCATAGGGTCTCTGTATGTGTTTGTGTGGTTTATGCATTCGCACACACATGCATGCAAGTGTGCGGTTGTATGTGCCTATGGAGACTAGAGGAGAACGTTGGGTGCTCTGATCTATTATTCTTTGCCATATTCCGTTCAGGTGTGGTTTCTTACTGTCTGGAGCTGGGCTGGCAGACAGCAAGCCCCAGTGATTCTCTTGTCTCTGCCCCCTACAGCATGGGGTTACAGGTACACATGTCTTGCCCAGCTTTTTACATGGATGTTAGAACCTGAACCGAGGTCCTCATACTTACACAGTATGTGTTATGAACCACTGAGTCATATCTTCAGCCTCAGATTTGTGTCTTTGTAGGACAGAAATAGTTTTCCCATGTTAATCCAACTTTGCTGTTATACAAAGAAGTCAGTCACTGATGACATATAGATGAACTAGAGCAAATATGACCTAATAAAGCCTTATTTACAATGAAAAGCAATGGCCCACAGTTTGCTAACCCCTGCTGGAGGGCTGCATGGGTCAATGACAACATGTGGAATGAACTATGCTGCCATCTATGGCCTTCATGACACTCCTCACTCAACAAACAGCCTTATTCATTGGTAGGGACAATACTCCCAATGGCTAGCTATGTTGTGTTCTTGATGGAACCATCCAAGGCCATGCCTCAGGACAGGGAGCAGAACTGACAGAAAAAGCCTATAGAGACAAGAGTGGTGGGGATGAAGCCCTGCCTGAATGGTGCCTGAAAGGGTCATGAAGCCAAATTCAGGGGATTTACTTTTTGATCTGAGTTTGTAGAAAAATTATAAAGATGGATGGGATATCATATTTTCTTCTTTTCCACTGGCTTAGAAATAGAAGCATTTATTTTCCATATTTCTTTGATTTAGGCCATTCAAGACTGGTAGGTTTTTCTTATCTCTCCAAATGTCTTTCTAGAGTTTGTGGTAGGTATTTGTTCCCTATTTTAGTAAGGAAATTTGACCTATCTAGAGTATGAAAAAGCAGAGAGTTTGGACAGTGTCACCCTTGGTATATTTTTATCTGTAAGAACTCATAGTGATTGGAAAACACAAATATTTTCAGAGTAGAGTCAGCCTAACCTTGAAGCTATCATAGGATGCTGATCTAGAAGAAAAGTATAAATACTTATATGATTTGCTCCATGAAGAGAAACTTAGGAGTGCGTGTGAACTTTTAACTCCACATAGGTACAGCAGAATTGACTGTCCCCAGAAACTGCACACATCTGCCACGCTCTTCCTTCCATCTTTCGTCTTTCCTTCCATCTCATGATCTTCCTCTTCTGCTCCATGCTCCTGGCATCATCTTTCTGTAAGAAAATTCAACCAGATCCTTTTGCAAGAATCATTTTCTTTATATGTTGCTCCCTGTGCCTTCTATATCTCAATTCATCACAGTGACTTCCTCTGAGTGGCTTCTCAGCTCACTCAGTCCACAACAGCTACCCATACTCCATCCAGTACTAATGCCAACTGCCAGCACTTCCAGGAGATTTACCACTACTAGAAATTGCCGTGTTCCATTCCCTTCACTTCTGTCTCACTTCTCTTACAAGAAGATGGATCCCACTGGACCATGTACCTGTGTTTCAACATCAAAAAGTCTTTGAATATCTATAAAAACACTTGCTCATGGAACATGCTCATTAAATGTTTGCTCAGGTGAAACACCCAGATAGTAAAGGTAGCCAGGCAAAAGGGATGATAACAGCAATGATGTTATTTATGAACAAGACAAGGAATTTCTCTTACAGCATATTTTATTGTTTACATAGTCTATTGCATATTTATTTCTGATGAGGGCTAACAAATATTGGCTCCCATGATTTAAGAAAAGCTTTATATATTTTTTTACACTTAGAAATATAACCTAGTATATTAAGTTCTTTTTCTGGCTGGGCTAGCATTATATTCTAAAGATAAGAAACTAATGACCTCACCTGGTAAAGAATCAGAAATGTATCTTTTCTTGACACCCTGCAGGGTGGATTTCTTGACTTTGATCCATTCCTTTTTCTGCTATAGGATGATGACTTGGAAACTGATATGAGCAAGCTGAGTTCTAAGCCTGGTCTTGACTTACCTGAGGAGGAACTTGCGCAGTATGATGCGATGTGTCCTGAGCTCTCCTACAGTTTTGAGGTAAGCTACTCCTTGGTAACACATAGTGTGATCTTTGCAGAACCTGGGAAACCAAACAGAGGTGACCAGATGAATTACATTGTTTACCATTATTCCTAGATGTTTCTGAGATAAAAACAGAAGAGAAAAGATTAGGGAGACCAAAATGATCTCAAGAACCATAAGGTCTGATACTCTACACCAAGGATAGAATCAGAATGAAATTACACATCTGTGGCCTGCTGGGTGGGCATGGAGCCCTGGCTCCTCACCAATGACCAAATGAAAATTCTGGATGATTTAGGCAATATTTTTTTTTGTTGCCAATTTGGGAAGGTCATCACTATAGATGGATTCTTAAAGGTCACCATCCAGAATCCAGGCTTCTGCATTAGTAAAGGCAAAATGAATGCCTTAAATCTGGTGATGCTAGCCCAGTACGCTGCTGGTGCTAATACTGAGACTCAGACCTGCCCTTTGATCTCTGTCATTCTCTTACTGCATTTTAACAAATTATGAGCCCAGCCATATCAAAGGGCACTGAGAGGCACAAGTAGAGAGGCGTCGATATATCCTATTTCACCCTAGAAAGCAGAAGAGGATCAGTGGTCAAATTTTTAGGGAAGAAAATTTCAGTTCAGTGTATAGACTAAAATAAAATTGTCTTCAAATCAAAAGCACTTCGAAAAGCCTTCTCTTTACATATCACTGAGGCCCCTATAAATGAAGTTGTTCAGTCAGACTGAAATTGAATAGGAGGTTGCAAAAACACTTACACATTGTATAGTATTACTCTAGACTCATCCAAAGCCTCTTTTGAGAGTGATTTTTTTTTTGTGTGGGATTCTGGCATTTGTTTACTCTGAAGGTTTAGTTTATTTTCATTGGTTGACTCTTTGAAAAAGCTCCTAAATCACAAAGGCCACACTTAGCTTTGATTCCAGATAGCTAGCATAGGAATAGAATTGAATTCTCTATCTGGAAGGAAATATTAATACATACATTTTCTATTTTGGATTTGAAGGAACTAGAACCCAAATATGGAGATAATTTGAACATCAGAGACACTCTGCATGCCAATCACCACCACATTCCAAGTGCTGCCTCTCTAAGGCAACACTGTTTCAACAGAGAGCATAGCTCCTGGAGACAAGAAGGAGAAGACACAGTCCACACTTCCATTCTGCACATGGCGAAGACAGGGAAGTCCAGCATATGGTCATCCTCAAAACAAAGATCTGCAACAAATGTGAACCAAAGCATAGAACAAAATGGTTTGGGGATCGATTCTTCTGGACATGGTACCCTGGACATTCAGACTCCCTTAGAACAGGCTGCTTGGGACATAGAAGCAATTTCTTGCCCAAGGATAACTGCCTCATTTACCAACTCTACCAAGCCAGAAGAAAGCCATGAAGCAGCAGAGAAGCTTCTCCACATACATCCCAAGCACATACCTTTCCATGATCCTCATCTTTATATGGCCAATGTGATGCGAACAAGATCTGCTGTGGGATTCAAGACGATGGCATTTCCTGATTTCTGGGGGCACTGTCCCCCTCCCACTGCTCAACCCCTGTTGGATCGCAAATTGGGAGTTCAGAGGTGAGGGTTTTACTGACATGAAAGTTATAGATTTTCTCTTCTAAATACATTTAAAAATATAGTGGTATATACAGATTATATGCTGTTTGTAGGAAAGTGAGAACTAACCTAGAGTACCTTAAATACACTTAGGGACATATATCTTGCCTCTACATTGGAGATTTTATAAACCAAGTATGAGATAGTGTGGTAGCCATGTAACTCTGGGCAAAGAATTCCTTGGATGGTTTTAATATAAACCCTGGAATCATTTCTATGGCAAACTATCACAACATGGGGCATCATCTAGTGTCCCTACATTCTGAACCCTTTCCTAAAAGAAATCTTTTCAGAAAAATAAGAAGGCAATTATGTGAGATCTCTTTTGTTTTTACTACAAATTGGTGTTTAGTTTCTTGTTGATAAAGAAAAGTATCATGCTTTTATTTCATAGCCCTAGTATTTAGATAGTAATTTTGCTATATGACACAAGGATGGGATGGAAAAACATCTCCCATATTCTCTAGGACAGAAATCCTAAGTGATAGATTATTCACACATTTCAAGAAAGACTGCATTGTCCTTGGATCAGCACAGTGAAATTAAAGTGAAATCTGATAAAAGATATGTCTCCTGAGGATTGCTACACACATCTTAGGCCAGTAGAGTCAAATATGCAGACCAGAATGTTTCTTTAGTTTAAATTTCCTGTCTTCAGCAAATTATTCTTTGGATAGTAGGTCCCAAGAACTGTTTTTACTTTGGATTCTTGTATGATCTCATCTCCACATGACTGCTATGCTTAGGACACTCACACAACCTCATGGGTGGCCTGCCCCCATCTTACTCTATCTATCACCTCTTCCTTCTCAGTCCAGACTTTGGGTCATCTCAACTTCACCATTCTCTTACCCAGTGCCAGCAAAATTCATTGGAAATGTGAAAAGGGATTATAAATTCCTCTTAAATGTTCTTCCTTTCTCTTATTTAAATCTCACACTTTTTTTTCTCACTCAGAAGACTGACCTCAGCCTTCTACAATAGGTAAAGTCCAAGGAACACAAATGTACAGAATAAATACAAAATAGAAAGCCTTGCTGGAGCCATCCAAGCTGAAAAGTTACATATAGTCAATAGTGGTAATTTCTCCCCCAAAGCTCTCTCAGTGCATAGGAATTTTTATTTATACAGACAGAAAAGTCTCAGTATTCTAGTCCAGATTCTCTTGAGAACTGTCTTCAAGCTATGAATACCCTAAAGAACACCTATCACTTCCCCTTCTGTTTCTACTTCTCATGTATTTTTATGCTTTAATAATGAGAAAAAAAAGAGGGCCAGTGCTGTTTGTACCCCTTGAATGTCAGATGGAGGCACTGATAAGTGCCTATATTCTGTGTTTCTTTAAGGATTTCCGAGCTGAGGTAAAAAGCAGGCACCAACACTTACACTGTTTCCAATTTTCTTTACAAGGATCAAGATACTTGAGGATGTCCGGAGGCTCCTCCAGCCAAGTGATGTTATAAACAAGGTTGTCTTCAGTTTAGATGAGCCCTGGTAAGTGGTCTTGAACATCCATGGAATGGAAAGCAAGGAGAAGTTTGCTAGTTATGCTGGTACATTAATAGGAATTAACCCATGTTAATTAGGAATCCACTTCTGCTTCTAAAACCAGCATGGGGACTATTCTGTTTCAAATACTATAAGAGATATCTTACCCTTTAGGAATGTAAATCTCTGTCCAATCACAGCCATATGACATGTCCACACATTCTCTTCTTTCTTATAGGCCTTTGCAAGGCAGCATTTCCGATTGCTTAAGGTTCCACTCCAAGTTTGAATCAGGCAATCTTCGTAAAGCCATCCAAGTGCGTGAGTAAGTAAGAACAGCTCTGGTAGTGGCTCCTGGCAGCATAGAAGAGGTGCTGGCCATTTCTTCCCATTACCTGTTCCCTGACCTCAGATTGGTAGCTCAAAACCAAAATTTCTCAAGAGTATCTTTACCGAGAAAATTGGCAAACATTACCTACCAATAAAAGTTTTCCTCTCTGAGACATTTGTCAAAAGACAATGAGGGAACCTATTGACTGATGCCTTAGTAAGGTGAACTGTTTTAATAAACAGTTTAATATATAACAATATATTAATATATTTATTAATATATTTAATATATCCATATATATGTTATTTCTATATTCCTTACTTCCCCATTTCAGTTTAGGGGACTTTTCTTGGCACATGTATGCTTCCATTATTCCAAGGCTGGGTCTGTACACATAGAAGGGTACACAGCATTCCCTATTCCTTCTCCTCCCCGTAACTATTTATTCCACAGTACCGTATTTAGGAGGCAACAATTTTGGATCTCCATCTTTCATTCCAGGGACCATCTATGTATCCCCAGGCAAAACTACCAATGTGCTTTCGTTAATAGAATATGACTCCACTGACAAGGACAGACTAGGGATGCACAAAACTAAAATGAAGGAGATGATCCCTTTCCAGTTGCAGTGAAGTAATAATTTTTCATAGTCTCTTGACGTAACACAATTTTACCATGGAGGAGTGGGCTGGACTCGCTAGCTACCTAATCCTTCTATGGCTGTCTTCTGACAAATCAAGTGGTCAGTGACGGTAAATGGTATAGTAGTCACACATGTTGGAGTGAAACAACCAGGGCTGCCTTCACCTCCTTCTAGGTGGCCCAGGCATGGCCTATCTTGTTTCATGTTTTTCTTGTCTCACCTGCAAAATGAGGATAGCAGCAACACCGACTTTGTAGTTGTTTTATCAGACTTAATTCATATTCATTAAACTCTTTGAATAGTGCCCAGCACATGGCAAGCACTCAGTGGACATGCTTTTATCTAGGGATACATGCTTACCATGGTGAGCTTAGAACTTGGTGTAGCTGTAATTTAACATGTTATTTTTGATGGTAATTTATTTTGTGTGTATGGGGGAATAGTTATATATGATTTTTCTTGTTTTCTTTTTGTACATGAACTACTTCAACAAAGCCTGACACATGAGACAGAGAAAGATTGAGCTACTTGGATTAAAGAAAGAAAGAACAAATATGCCACACACAGCTCCTTTCCACTCTACTTTTCCACTATCAGTTCAGCTTCTGCTTCGACCTATGACTTCTGTTTGTTTTCTTCTTTTCTCATAGCAACAATGAATGAAGGTTGTTAGAAAAAAAATAATGGAGATTTAAATATGGGAGGAAAAATATCATATATATATGTACATATATATATATTTATATATATCCCCTTTAATGATCTTTTAATGACCACTTTTTGAGTGAGCACTGTGGGGACAGTGATGATACAGGTCATAGAATTGCTTGAATGCCTAATTTATCCACTCAGTGGAGTATGCTTCATTGCATTACCATTGGCATAGTCTTGCCAGCCACAGGGTGAGAGGCAGGAGTCTAGCAATGCACTCTGCTCTACTCTTATATTTTGTATCAAGTTCCATCCTTTCATAATTATTCTTAAGCAATGTTGTGTTGGCTTGGTTTTTGCCAACTTGACACAAACTGGAGTTATCTGAAAGGAAGAAATCTCAGTTGAGAGAATGCCTTCATAACTTTTAGCAATAGGACATTTTCTTAATTAGTGATTGATGGGGGAGGGCACAGTCATTGTTCGTGGTGCCATTCTTGGGCAAGTGGTCCTGGGTTCTATAAAAAGCCAGGCTGAGAAAGTCAGGATGAACAAAGTCAATAAACAGCACCCCTCAATGCCCTCTGCATCAGCTCTCACCTCCAGGTGTCTACCCTGTTTGAGTTCTGGTCCTGACTTCCTTCAGTGATGAACTACAATGTGAAAATGTAAGACAAATAAACCCTTTCCTCCCGAACTTGTATTGGTCATGGTGTTTCATCGCAGCAATAGAAATCTTAACTAAGACAGATGTCTTCTACTGGGCTCAGGGATTGGAGTGTGTACATGTAGTACGACAAAAACATCACTTCCTTGGGAAGAGCAACTTCATCCATTATTTCATTTCTGACTCTGCAGGTTTGAGTATGACTTGTTGGTCAATGCTGACGTGAATAGTTCCCAGCATCAGCAGTGGTTCTACTTCAAGGTGAGCGGCATGAGGGCCGCGGTCCCTTATCGCTTCAACATCATCAATTGTGAGAAACCCAACAGCCAGTTCAACTATGGTATGAGCTCTTTGGGATCAGGGGATTTCTGTCTGTATCATGAATAGGTCACTTGCTGGTTGTTTGTGTTATTATCAGAAGTCTCTCTGAAGCCCCAGAAGGTTGAGGATGGCTTAACGTGCTTTGCTTGCCAGTATGGCAAGAAAATGGCCAATTGAGGGCATAGTGCAAGTATGGAAGGGTGGTGAGGGATTCTCACGCTGCCACAGAATGTGAAGAGTGCACACAATAGCGCAGTACATTCTGAGGTACAGTACACTTTGAACTTTGGAGTTTGGAAGGTGATTGTATATGCTTTCCATCTTCCTAATATCACAGGAGTAAATAAATATACTGGCCTTCTTGCCGCAAGACAGGAGAGCCACAAAATTTACCTGGCACTGCTTTATGTACTCAGAAAACTCTGGAAACTACTTAAGTAGATCACCATGATCTACTTGGGATAGCTCAATTACTAATCTATTTGGTAGTTTTGAATGGAGAATAACTATGGGCACTACTTTTATTTCATACTACTTCAGGCTCTGCCTGTATTCCATACTGCCTAGAACAGACACTCATGCCTCTAGAAAAACAAAATGTGAGCTTTAACTCTTCCATTCATTTTTCAAAAAAAAAAAATGAGGATTCAAGTGTATGTTGTGTTCTCTGTGGGGATTTTATGGGAAAATGGATGTTGTTCTCATTCAAAAGCCATTTTCCTTGCATTACTTGGCCTACGGCACCTTCCTCTGTAAAATAGCAACTTTAATATCTGTGGTGGCATTGCTTCTCTTCTTTAGTTAAACCTCCCTTTGCGTCCTCCTCAGAAGGACATCGGTGGTTACATTTAAGACCCATATATCTAAGCTTAATTACATTTGCAGTCTCTTTGACAATACATAGTGAACGCTCACACAGCGCAGCCTTGAGGGATCAAGAACTGGGGTTATCTTTAGGGGCCCGGCTTACTGCTATATTCTTCATTTGGCTCTCTGTCTTTTCTTGTGCGCTAAGCCTTGCTTTTATTCCACAGGGATGCAGCCGACCCTGTATTCTGTGAAAGAGGCTCTTCTTGGCCGACATGCCTGGATACGGACAGGCTCTGAAATTTGTTACTACAAGTATGTTAGAATGCACTTGGCTTTGTTTGATCTGTGTAGACATTTACCCTCTATTTTTATTTTTTTCTGTTTTCTCATAAATATCCACAACCTGCTTGTTTGCCACCCTTGTCGTCAGTGCTTGTCCTGAGGCGTTCTAGGTTAAACAGAACTTGCTTTAGTCCCTCGAATATCACTGGAAGTATTGCAATATGATTAGTTTCACACACCGCTGTGAAAACTTGGGAACTTTTTTTTGACCAGGTCTTAGAAGTTGTATAGGCTGAAACTGTGGTTAGTGCTTCAAACCTTAGTTCTTCACCTGGACCCAGGGAAGGAAGTCTAAGTTTCTGTGTCCTGTTCCTATGCACATGAGCTTTGCTTTGCAAGGTCACAGAGGCATGACTATATGACAGATGTGCATACGGAAGCCTTCTTCCAGGGCAAGACAGTTTTGTGTACAAAACAAAAGAGGGAAGGAGTGCATTATTCATGTTTGTTCTTCAATCGGTAGACAGTTTCATCAACTTACTCTGAGAAAAAGTGATGAAAACTTAAAATGTTTCTGTTCTTAATGAAATAAATGGGTTGATCTACATGCATGTGCACATTCTTCTCATATGGAAATTAAAATTTAAGTACGTAAACAAGGGCTAAAGAATGTTAGGATCATGTTTTATATGATGTCTTGCTAGTTCATAGCTAGATCTTATAAAAATCAACAGACTCCTACTTTGTTTTCCTCTGCTGAAGTAAGATCCATGTTTCTAAGATTATAACATGCTCTAACATGCTACTAGCAGATAATCTAGGATTTGGAATGGTTATCGCAGACTCAGAGAAGGAAGGTATACATTTAATGTCTCTCTGCTTTGAGGCTCTGGGGATGGTATTGACAGGAAAGGTCAGGGGTCCTGTTGTTCTGTTTGGATAAAAGCAGAAATCACCATAGAGATAAGAGCAGCTCACAAAGCACAGAGCAGAGCTGATTAACACTGTTCAGTAAGGCAGGTGGCAGCTTCAGTCCTTGATGTATTGAGATATGAATCCGAGTAGCATTTTCATATATTCTTTAGAAGAATAACAAAACCTTACAACTTTGTTGGATTTCCATTCACCTAAATGGCAATTACTTCCTGGCCCACTTATCTTAGGACCCCTAGGACTCTTTCTGGTACACCGAAATGTAGGCTAAACATCACCGCAGGGTTGACGAGTTCACAATTACAAGAGACATATGAAATCCAGTTTTTATTGTGTCAGGAATATATTTTAATTGCCTTTGAAGAGAGTGTCGATATATGTACAAGACTTAACGTAAAACTTGCTTGGGTCTGGAGCGTGAGGTTTGCACAAAATGTAAGGTCTTGCATTATTAAATCAGCGAAGTCAAGCTTACGAGTGGGATACTCTTCTTGAAACTGGGGAGTAAGAATGAGGTTCCAGGGGACTCAGGTATCTCCTCAGAGGAGAAAGATGAAGACACACATCCAAAAGCACTGCCCTGGCCTAAGGGAAGCCACTGTTAATGGCTTTTAGATTCATTAACAAGACAATTGTTATGTGAATTAAGAAGTAACAGAGGGGTAAGATGCAAACCATGCATGTATAATGTAATTCATTTTTCATATCCCAGCCGAGAATGTAGCAGAGATGAATGGATAAGGCTGCTACATTGTGATGCAGTTTGTTTTACAATTATTCACGTTGTGTAACACATTGCCAAGAACATGATGTAACAACAGGACAGATATGTGTACTCTCTGCTCACCCACAGATTACAACACCCCTGTCTATTATGGAGTACTTCACTGTGCAATGTCTTTTACCCCCTTTCCCATCACAACCTGTGATTGGATCTGCTGTAAAGGATTTCTTCCTTTCACCCCTGTCTTTCTTCTCTCTAGAGTATTAGTCAGGGGGAGCCTAACCCTGTGTTTCCTACTCTTCTCCATGTTAGTACAAACTGAGATATTCTTGCAGAGTTATCCTTGCGGTATTAAATTCCCAGAGTTATTGTCAGGATGCTCAATGAAAGGAGAAGTAAGAATGTGGTAGTTCGTACAAATGTGAAAGAAAAGGAACTCCTGGAGAGCATGGGGTCTCCTATACTTCTGAGTCCTTAAATACTTTGCCAGAGGCTAATAGAAAAGTCAGAGGGAGGGGGAAGTCATTCCTGCTCCACCCCCTGCAAACCCTTGCTGAAGCTATGATTGTGAGCTTCGTGTCATGAGACAGCTGATAGAGAATTTAGTGTGATTTTTATAATCTTTTCCCGGAATAAAACAGGAAAAAGGGTTTGATTTCACTGGCCTCAAATCAAGCTTGTTTTGTAATTATGCATTATATATGGTTGACATGTACTGCAGAAACCAGTCAGATGAATCCCCAGCTTAAAGATTAGATATTTTAATTTTTTTATTACCTAGGTATATGATAGATTCCAGGGGAAGCTTTCAATACTGTCTCCATGTGCACTATTCAGCCCTTTCCCCAGGTTACAAACTATTCCGTCTATTCCGGAGACTGAAGAACAAAACGTCATTTTTTTTTTCTGTGCCCGTCATAAAGTAAGCAAGGACACATTGCGTTGTTTTATTTACTTTCCTGAGGCCCCCACATCTCCTTCTGACTTGCAGCTTCACACCTTCCCCAACCCTCTCCCAGTTCTGGTCTAAAGCAATCTCCATGTTGAAGGGCAGAGGGGGGAAGCTGCAGGTGCTGAGTGGCCATGTAATACACTGCAGCTGCTCTCTTCTGACATTTATCTCTGCTCACGAGAGGAGATGGAACAGCTCATTCATGAAGATGAATGCCATACAAGAGCGCTGCCATCATCCATCCTTCCGAGGAATCTCAGGAGAGAGATTTGGCGCTATATAGGATATTAGGGATGCTGCGGGCACGGGGAAGCCCGGCGATCGACTGCTGTGCCTTATTAGATTCCATTAAGGAAAATGATGTACCCTCTTTAAAGAGCCATCGTCAGTGTGAGATGACCTAATTCACACGTGGCTTTAGTGTTGGCTAATGTAGTACATGCAGAGAACAACAGTAACGACATTCAACTTCCGGGAATATTTCTGAGCACCAGTGGAGGTGGATGCAATTTGTAACTGCCTCGTGTACTTTGCTTCTTGCCCCATTGAAGGCTTTACGGTTACACAAGTGTGAATCCGTTTGAAGACGAATGGTTTAGGGAAAGGTAAGCTTTTAACTGTGGGGCTCTGGGTCTGTGTGGCTCAGGTCATCTTTGTCCCAAGATGACCCATCTAGGGTTTCCAGCTGAACTGAGAGCATACTGGTGGCCAGGTTTCTTCTTCTTTGTTTTTTTGTTTCCACCCAGAAGAGATGTTTCAAAGAGAAAATTGTCCTTGTGAGTAAATTTCTACCATCCCTTCACCACAAAGACATCTGACAAATTACTCCGACTTTCCTCAATCTTAGTTTCTTAGTCTATAAAATAAGGATCAAAGTGGCATCTATCTCCACAGAGCAGCTCTGAAGATTAAAGGATATGTGATAAAACACACAGTACAACAAAGACTTTGACTACTGTAGGTATTCAATTCTTATTAGTACTTGTTAGTAATAATTATTAGAACCATACTAAATAAATTGAGTATCGGCGGTGGTCATAGTATATAGCTTACCTTTACTAGTAGTTCTCACCTGGACTGTTTTATATTCCTTCTTCGTTTTAGATTCTAATTTTGTAGCAGTCCCGGTATATATAGAGCTCAGATTCTTACTTGCTGAACTGAACAAAAATTTTCATGTCACCATGTCCATTTCTAAGAGGGAAGTGGTACAGTGTTAGCAATCTTAGTTTCAGAGTTAAGTCCCCACTCAATACTACTCCTGGGGAATTGTTCAAGGTACTTCCCAACAGTGAGCCCCAGTGTTTCCACCTACAGAATGTGTAAATAATATTTTCCCTGGAAGGGTACTATTAAGATGGTCACAAATAGATGAGGCAGGTTAATGATTAGCTCCGTTTAGTCTGTACATTCCAACTGAACAGTGGCCAACGTCTAGGAGGGACACACAAATGCCAAGCTCAGCAACACACAAGGGAGTATACTAGGTCCTTGTGATAGGTGTGAGCGGTGAAGAAGATGCAAATGTTAAAGCGCTATATACGATATTGTAGAATGGTTCTTGGAAGGGCAAACATTTAAGCTGAGAGAGGGAACAGGGTAACTGAAGGTGATCACAAAGGTTTCCTATGTCCTTCTGACGTAGAAAGGAAGCAGCTAGTGTAGGAAGGATGAATGTTACTGCTCTGAAGATGTCCCTCAGCTCCTTCACACTGCAATTGAGAAAACAAAGACAACTAATGGGTTAATTGTATTCTGCCTTAAACATGTCAAATCAGAAAGCCATATTTCACCTTAGAGACTTACTAGTCATACATCAAAGGCCTCTGAGAAACGTTGTCTGTGGGCATTGCCACCTCCTCTAAAGTGTGTTTACCATACGACTATCCAGCGATAAAGTCTGACATTTGTTTTAGAGTCCTCCAGTATTTAGATCCATCACTAGAGGTTCCAAAACAATTTCTACTGGCAAATTTCACTCTCTACAAGCTGATGTTTAGTTTCCAATTTCCTTAACTCCTAGTAGGGCACAATCAACTTGGGGAAGGCCAGCTTCCAGGGAGGGAGATGACACCTTCAGCTATGAGGTATATTATGAGAGATGTATATCTTTGATAGAGAGAGAGAGAGAGAGAGAGAGAGAGAGAGAGAGAGAGAGAGAGAGAGAGAGAGAGTGTTTTATACACACATGTGTGAGAAGATTTTACACACAACCAAAACTACCATATGGACTCATTCTCCTGTATCACAGGGACCATGGAATCTTAAAATTATGGCCCCATGCTATTTATCTTCCAATTCCCCAATAACTGATCTTTCTTGGAGCCCAGGATGGTTTCCGTGGGGAGAACATAAGGACAAATACAGAGGTTTCATTACCCCCTCTTTCTTGCTTTCTGTAGCAAAGTAGAGCAAGGCTGAGTTTGTGATGGGAAAGTGTCCTTGTTATATGACTTCAATGCATAGTGGGAAACCCACAGAGTATCAATATTTATTGATACATGAAACTACTACTCTCCAGACTTCATGGGCAGACCTCTAAAAAAAGCAAGGCTATTACCAAATAAGACCACTACAACTGGTTCTTATGGAAGCTTATTATTTTTCAAGTTAAGATGCTGATCCTGTCTCCACAGTTCATAGATGAACAATCTGGTGACAGTGGGCATTTGATGGTGTTTCTACTTGTCTTCACCTTCATAAATGTGTGCGTACATGTGTATTGTTTATAGATTGGACACTCTTTCATACTTGAATGCAATGTTCCTGGCTCATTTCCCTTGGTTAGGAGCTGGAACTGACCAGTACCTGTTTCCTATTCAGCTAGGTATAAAGAAAATGTCCTTTTTCATTGGAGCCTTTGCAAGTGTAATCAGAAAGCAAATAAAGACAGAACACATGTGCCTCCCATGCCTTCTGGGCGGCCATCTGCTCTTTGTACACTTTTTAATAACCAGAGTCTTAGCTTTGGAGATACTTAAAACTTGGTGGAAATCTGGAAAAAATAGATACAGTTATGAGGACCCAGATAAGAGAAAGGGACCGGATATAGATCTCTCCTGAGAGACACATCCAGAGCATGTCCAACACAGAGGTCAATGCTAGCAGCAAATCACCAAACTGAGGATGGGGAATTAGCAGAAGTATTAAAAGAGGTGAAGGAGCTTGCAACCCCATAAAACAATAATGCCAACCAACCAGAGATTCCAGGAACTAAACCACTACTGAAAGACTATACATGGACTGACCCAGGGCTCCAACTGCATATGTAGCAGAGAATAACCTTGTTGGGGCACCAGTGGAAGGGAAAGCCCTTGGTCCTGCCAAGGTTGGACCCCCAATGCAAGGGAATATGGGGGGGCAATAAGGAGGATGTATAGGGGGAATATTCATATGGGGGAGGGAGAGGGGAAGGTGTGGGAGCTTATAGACAGGAAACCAGGAAGGGGAATAATGTTTGAAATGTAAGTAAAGGAATATATCTAATAAAAAATTAAAAAAAAAAAAAAGAGCATGGGGGAAGATACCCTTTTGAAGCCATCTCTACAAGCACATGGGAAATAGATTCTATTAGTGTGATTCAAAAGCTGTGTGGGACAGTTGCTTTGGCCTGGTGCTGCTATGGGGTGTCTTCTTCCCCCATGGAGAGTGAATGGCTCTAGGTTGTGATGTGAACAAAAACTAAAGCAAGCAAAGTGATTGGGCTGTAGTAGTTGGATTTATTGACAGCCTCTCATACACCTATTCCTAGTTTTATAAATATTGAACCATTACAAGGAGCACAGGCAATATGATGGCATGCTCTTAGTTCCTTTCCCATACAACTGCCTTTTTTGGTTGCTGGTGGTAAGGGGAGCAAGAAGCTAAAAGAAGAAAAGAATATCCAATTTTTATGTTTTGCAAGAACATACAAAAATAATCTATTTCTTCTTTCTCTTTTCCTTCTCTCTGACTCAAACTCCCAAACCTTATAATGATCCAGCAAGTTAATGTCATGCCAAAGGTAGAATTGCCTCTGGTGTTATGTGCATTTTCCATTATCATGCAGCCTGGATGATAACATTTCTCAGGAAAGCCTGCACAGCTGTCTCAACATCAACAGGCAAAATGAGAGTGTAACTGGCAGTGTGTACGGAAAACGTTGTATGGAATGTACTTCTGGGTGCAATCTACGATACTGTTCTCTGAAGTATCAGAACTGGTCCTTCATCTCTGACAAAGGAAAATGTGTACTCTCCAGCTTTAGGAAGCGAAGTCACCTTTGGGATGCCAAAGTCATTCCTCTGGAAAGAACGTATTGCTCAGTGAAAGAACAGTCATTTCAGCTAGAGAAATCTGGGTTCAAATCCTGTATCCAGAATTTCCTTGCCTTATGGTCAACTAGTTCGTCTAAGCTTCCATTGTTCCATTCACAGGATGAGTTATTACAGCAGTGACAAAAGAGGACATATGTGGATCTCGAGATGCAATTTAGTGCTTAGTAGCGATAGCTAATAAATCCATTTGTCAGAAGCCAAGGGTATGAGCTGCATGTAGATATCCATAGATCAGCACTGTAGTCTACCTTCATTAGAGAGGCTTCTTACAGCGGGAGGCAGTTAATCCAGAGACTCAGAAGTAATCAAAGTGCCAAGACTAAACTGTGGTGTGTTCAGCCCTGAATGTCATATCAATATCATCCCCTCCAAAACACAAGACACAACACATAAGGGGCGGGGAGTCAGGAAGAACATCAGAGGTAGAGGGTGGGTGATGTGCAGCAAAAATACAGTTTCTGGACATAACATATCAAAATACAACAAAGTAAAGGGCATCAGCTGTGGATTATATGGTTGTGTAGAGTGACAAGGATTGGAGAGCAAAATTTGAATGTATGTCTCTGATAGGAGACATGGCTTACATCATCCTCTGTTTACCAGTCCAGTGGTTAGGTAGTGCTCATCCGTGGTTGCAGTTGTAGCAAGGGAAGTCTCAGTATGTGTACCACAAAAGGGCGATGCTAGGTTAAGCTTAGGGTCAAGCTTATGTGTGGATGAACTGGTACAGGAGCTGGCAGTGAATTCATTGTTTCTTCAATTTCTAAGTTTTACCCACAAAAGTGTTTTTGATCATTGGGTTATGGTTCTCTTGCCAATATATAACACAGGAGGGTTCTGACATTTAGAACTCTGGGGCCTCCCCACTCCCTCTGCAGCCTCACCCCTTCCTCATCTTCATCCCTTCTCATCCTGTACTTTTCTTTTTCTAGAAATCACTACCTTCAGAATGCAGCCGCCATGGATGGAGCATCCGGGAAGCGCTATTACACCCTCACCTTTGCTGTTACCTTCCCACACAATGAGGATGCCTGCTATCTGGCCTATCACTATCCCTATACCTACTCCACCCTCATGGTAATGTCCTGTAGCATCATTATCCTAGCAAGAGAGCAAGGATGAGAGGTTTTTCTGGGAACATTCCAGAGAACCCAGAATGTGGTGATCAGAGTTAGGAGACCTTCCATTTTCCTAAGACAGTGGGGTATGTTACCACTGACTTGGCTGGTATTCTACATCCTTGCCTTGTTGGAACACTTGGCTGTGGCAAGTGCTATTCTAGAGGCCCAAGTTGTCTACTAGTTGAGAGTGGGAGCTGGCGTTTTGTTTTATGGCCTCTGTCTTTATTAAGCTTGCAAGTATAGGATGAAGTTGTTAGATAGGCAATGAATTAGGTCAACGGGTGCAAGTAGGCAGAGATGCAGAAAAAGATTCCTTATGAGAATAAAGAGGTAGAAGAAGGCAGGAGAGAGACCTTGAGTCTGGGAGTCTGAGTAAGTTTGTGAGTGAGCATACAGGTCAGCTTCTCCAGTGGTTCCCGTGTCTGTGTTTGAGCAAATAGTAGAAGAAAACAATGAGTCCAGTGGCCATTATAATTTATGTAAAAGGTTCAGCATAAAGCAGCAAGATTCACAGTTATTCCTGTGTTTGAAGTCTCTACAAAATTATTGATGGGACAGCTTTGAGGAAAGTTACGCCTAGAACATACAGTTTCCAATCATTTCCAAAAGTTAGCAAACCATCATTTTCCTGTAGCTATTTCATGACTATCCTGTGGAATAATGAGCTACAATATCTTCTACAACATGCTTTATCCTCTGTGTTAATACTAAATGTTACTGCCACATTCATAACATTATGTATATGTCTGCAATACAGCATTTAGCTTGAAGGTTGAACCATTTTCATTTTAAGACTGTGATAAAGAATAGGAGAAGATAACAACCGTTCAAAGGGAATTCTTCGTATAAATAAAAATCTCTTGGAGCAGGCCCACTTAAACCACTTGGCTAAGCCCTTCATAAAAATGCAGCTGTCCTTTTTTTCCATATGTTGTCTTGCCTACAGAGATATTTTTACTGTTTTCCAGATTGCAGAAGAAACACAACTAGTATTATTTGTGTATCACCCTTAGAGAACACATGAAGTTAATCTAGGCATGCACATCTCAAAATATGCTGAAACAAGCCGTGCCTGTTGTATGACATGCTTGCTGCCTTTGGGGACACACAACAGGCAGGATTCATGGGTGTCTTCCCCTGTACTTATGATCTTGACAGTGAAGCACTGCATTAGGAAAGGAGGCACACTTTTGCATACATGTTGGCTTTTGTTCCATTGGAGGAAGAAACATGGGTGTAGGGCATTTATGTTTAACATAATGTGTACACATTTGTTAGACTACATTGGACCCTGAGGAGATTCTTGGTAGAATGAACAATAAGCATTCAAAGGAGTCCAGGAGCTTGTCTTATTCACCTGTAACATTTATAGATGCATAAACTAAGACTGAGAAGTCTCATATCTGACTAGTGGCAAAGTGGGGAACAGGGCACTGGTCTTTTATGTTAATCCCTGTGGCCTTTCTAGTCCACTCTAGAAGTATAGAATGAGTTCAGTGAAATTCTATGCTCTGGAATCAGGTTTGTGTTCTTGCTTGTTATTATATGCTGTAGCCACTAAACTTTCAGCTTGCTAAATTTTGTAAGTATATATAGTTATTGGGTTCTGTGAGGAGATAGATAATATAGCTGGCAGAGTTTAAATAACTGACTCAAGGATTTATCTGAAATCCTGAGTGTTGTGGATGTGGTTCCACTGAATACTAATAGTTTTTATCAAATATGGTTCAGCTCTGATCTTAGGAGTCTTTGATAGACTCTGGTGAGTGTCTACAAGCTGATTCAAAGACAGGAATATCGGGTTTCCACCTTGCTTTGGGGGCTCTGGGCTACTTCCTTCCTAGAGGCTTGTCTGACCAAAGCACAGGGTTTAATGCTTATGACTTACAAACACCAGAAAAGTGATTGGGATCTAGGGAAAAAGAATTTCATTATCAAGGGGGACAAAAGCACCAGCAATGAAGACCCTTCTTTGGGAGAAGAGATGGAGCTGGCTAGCTAGATGAGATAAGATTGCTAACTGAAGTTTGGTGTTTTCTTGTTTTCCTATCAACTATAGACATTTGAGAAGAGTTAATAAGAAAAGTCACAGGAGGGGTGTGTGAGGCTTCTTCCTCTTAAATGAGCAGAATAGTATATAAAAGATAATCTGTTATCCGGAAAGTGACAAAGATACTCTCAACTTTAGGCTTCACATTTCCAATGACTGATGGCCTTTGTCCTCTCTGGATTAGGAGTGTAATTGACTCTGGCTTCACTTGTGAAACCCTTCCTCCCACTTCAAGAGAATGAGTTGGTTCTGGGACACACACTGGTAATTTTTATTTTTGGATGTGTCCTAAAACAGTTCTTTTCCATTTGATCAATGACAAACTGAAGTGAATGATGTCCCAAGGGTAGAATTAACTGTATGTGACTTGAGGTTTATGTTGAAGGGTGGTAAATAAATTTTCATGTGGGAGTCACAATTTGTAAATCTCTTACAACAAGATTATGTTTAAGCCCCTCAAACAGTTTTTTATAGCTGAGTATTGTATGCTGGATATCTTTGCTGTGAATATAATTTTGAAACTTTAAAAACATTACTATTTTCTTATAAGAAAATTAGTATTTGGTCCTTTCAAAGTGCTATCTTCCAGATATTTGCTGGCAATTCTGTTGTATAATCATCCAAATTACAGCATTAAAATAAAGCTAAGGCAAGGAAATAGAATATTATAATTCTGAAGTAAACCAAGGAGTTAGATCAGCCATATCGTGATAGAAGTAACTGAAACAACTGCTTGACTGTTAAAGTCCTAAGATGCTGTGAGGGGAGGATTGTATGGAGCAGTGGTCCTAGCTAAAAATGAGCCTCCAAGACAATTTGGTGGATTAGGAAGTGAGGCCATGGAGTTTCATTGAAAACTTCTACCTGCATAAGTTGGCAAGAGGTAAGGAAGAGGATGATTGGTGAGATTCCTATATTGGGAGAGCTCAATAAAGCTTCTGTGTAGTGGTTCAATGGGGCAGAAGTTTTGAGTTTTGGTCCTGATATTTATACCTAGTGGAGAAAATGTTGCTACCATCTTCAGAGATGAAAAACAGAGTGGGAAAAGGAAAAGGGAGGTGGGGGACATAGGAGGGAGAAAAGAGAAGAATTCTGTATGGACAATGCCTTCTGTTTTATACAGGGTTCAGAATAATGGAAAGTTTTAGAGACATCAAATGGGAAATGTTGACTTCCATATGGTAGATCAAAGATGCAACCAGCAAGCTATAAATCAGCATTGTCACATAATCAATAGACAGAGACCTAGCCTTGCATGGGCCAAAGCAAAATGCCCATGCTGATGCAGGGTCTTGATATGAAGGAGCCAAGAAATGTTGGAAGGACAGGCTTTTGTCAAAAAAGCTGAAAAAATGCCAGGCGTCTGGAGCTGTTGTGCCTTCCCAGTGGGATATTCGTTTAGGTGGTCATGAAGCATAGTTGGTGTGGTGGTTGTGCAACACCTTGTCCAAACACCATGGGGACACCAGGTCCATGATACACTAGTAAGGCAGCTGTTAATTCCCTAATCAATGAGCGAGAACAACCTTACCCTTGTCTGAGACTTGACTTCACTCTAGCACCAGTTGGTACCTGTGGTCTTGGGGATGCTAGTATGTAAGAAGTAGAAGACTGATTGAGACTGGGGACACTCCAGTGGCACCACTACCTTGAGTCACCACTATACCTATGAGTAGCCCCAATTAACTGGTTTGCCATGCTGGCCTTGAGCAAGACACACTTCTTTGCTCTGCTGGCGCCCTCTCTTCTTCTGGGGAGTAGATGTCTCTTGTGACATCTTCCCAGGAAACTTTACACCACAAGAGTCACAATGTAAGGATGATTTCTGGAAATCAGATGAGTCTAGCCCTCTGTTTCCTTGGCTTGTAGCTATGGGCAAAGCTTTAAATTTTTTTCTCATTCACTTTTTATACTCGGAAAGTGGAAGCAAAGTGTCATTGCTATATAGGCTGTTATGAATATAAGATAATTGATAGATGAAAATTTAAAAGGGCCTACCTCAGGCTGGAGAGATGGCTCAGGGCTTAGGAACACTAACTGCTGTTCCAGATGTCCTAAATTCAATTCCCAGCCAACAGCTGGTGGCTCACAACCACCTGAAATGAGATCTGATGCCCTCTTCTGGTTTGTTTGAAGACAGCTACAGTGTACTTATATGCATAAAATAAATAAATCTTTTTTTTTTAAAAAGTGCTTACCTCAGTAATCAATTCTAGTTGGTGAGCATTAGAGCACTGGTGTTGTTTCTATGATAACCCTTTTCTCTGTTAGAGCCATTAGCTGTCCATTCCATAATCTATGCTAGCATGGAAAATATTTAAAGATCAAAGAGAAGAGCACAGGGAAATAAATACAAGGCTACGGATATCCTAGTCATAGTGGTTACTTATCATCTTTACCTTTTAATGAATAAACGATATCAAAACACTCTTCTCTTTATAAATGGCAAATGTCCATCTTGTTCTTAAAGTAAGTTCCTTGAGCATGGGGGTACCTCTCAGTGGTAGAATGTTTCCCAGGTATTCACAGGGCACTAGCTAGCAGCATCATGGGAACAAAACACAGATAAGTTCCTTTAAGTTAGGTGGGTTGGTGTTATCAGACAGGGGCACTCAGAGAAAGCTTGTCTGGAACTTTCAGTGTGCTCTCTAGCTTCTGTTTTTACTTAAAGGTTTTTAGTTATTTGTTCTTGTGATGAGATGCTCTGATTATCTGCTGAGTGTATTGAAGTGTCAAGGGGAATAAGCAATGCAAAAATAAAATAGGCCTTGTGCTTGGGGGTGGGTTCCCCCCACCCCCAAATTAGGGCACCAGAAAGTGCAGTTCTAAGGGAATCACAACAAGAAAAGATAATTTTCCCAGAGATTGGTGCTTCGTAAGTGGCCATCAGCAGAGTAACCTGCTGAGGTCAGGGAATGGCTTTTGTGGAAGCATTAAGAAAGCCCAAGGACTCTGTGGAGAAGCTCTGGATGTGGCCCCAGGCTAAGGTTATCAGCTTGATCTTCCTGGAGACAGGGCTTTCTCTTTAAGAAGTCAACCCCTCAGGGTGTTGCTGCAATCTCTTTGAACTCAGTGCCACTTTCACAAAGAAACCCACCCCTGTGGCTTCCACGGGGCTCTAATTAGCTTCACTTGGCACTTGTATTCATAGGCTCTGCTTCTACCATCAAGGATCCCAACAATAGCCAATTAAGAGAGCCTTTTCTGGACCCGAGGTGGGAACATTCAGCTGGAGATCAAGACAAAGCCATCTGAGCAAAGGGAAATCTGGCAGAAGCTTTTTATTGGTTGACCGCTAGTCATTGTCTGTGTGACTAGAGCCAAAACAACCCCCTTGGAGTTGGAGGTGGTAGATAATTTGGTGCACATTAGATGATAATTCCAGAGGGACATATATTTCATTGAGTGGTGAATGGGGGAGATAGCTATGGAAAAAGATCACAGTTTATGGGAATGAGCTTAAGATAAAGTACATGAGATATTGGGGGGGGTGGTAATGGCAGTGAAAATTACACGTGTAATACAAAGGGACAGAATTCAAGCCTGTTGAGCCTGTATTTGCTGTTGGGAGCAGGTCAAGGCACATTGTGAGGGACAAGTTCCCCGGCATGGTGACGTCTTTGTCAGCATTGACTTTCTTACAAGCAACTCCATAGACAAATGGAAAGCTGATCTTGCCTCCCATATCTGAGTTGTAAAACTCAGATTTTATTATTAATGTCTCTATTATTATGATGATACCTGGTAGTGCAGACTATTAAAGCCAGGGTCTCATGCAGTCTTGCCGAGTTGGTGTTTTTCCACTGAGCTGCACTGCCTCTTGTCAAGTTGTTGGTGTCCTATCACTGAGCTGTGCTGCAGCCCTGTCATTTCATTTACTCTTTATTGTTTGGTATCAGGGACTAAACTTCTGTGAGTCATTTGTGCCACAAAATTACTCCTTTTCTTTGACAGGCTGTCAATCATCCCAGTCCATCTCAGTGTGCCCTTGTGTCCATAATAAAATAAGAGAGACAAATACAAGAGGGACTCTGACTCACAGAAAAATTTGGCACAATCCTATTTCCTAAAATATATTCTGCAACACTCCAATTTCCTAAATCTTTAAATTTTAAATTACATATTTATTTACTGTGCATGCGTGTGTTTGTGTGTGTGTGTGTGTGAGCGCGCATGCACATGTACTTATATGGACCACTGTGCACATGTGGAAGTCATAGGACAGTTTGGAAGAGTTGGTTTTTCCATCCTAGTCCTATCATGTGGGTCTTTGGGATTGAACTCAGCTCCTCAGGCTTGGCAGCAAACACCCTTATCCACGGAGCCATCTTGCAAGCCTTCCTGTAAACTTTACAGAAAAGAAAAGAAAAAAGAAAAGAAAAGAAAAGGAAAGGGAAGGAAAGGAAGAAAAGGAAAGGAAAGAAAAGACAAAAGAGAATCCAGTGGCCATTTAGATTCATGAAGCACTGAGTGCCAGTCCTCATTCTCAGCATTGCAGTGCATGTGTTGTGTCCATAGCTAAGAAGGCCCATGTCATGGGCTACTTTCATGTTTCTTTTCTCACCATTTCCAGTGTTTTGGCTATGAATGGCTTACTACCTTCAGCTCCTTAGAGAGTCCCGCATTTGTTAACATCCCACTGCTGACACTTTGGGGAAGGCTGTAGGTCAGGTTTCTTGCTTTTGCAAATGCTAAGCAAACACCCAAATATTAGTCTGCATCCCATACACAGCTAACTCTCACAACAGGGTTTGAACTTGTAACCTAAGATTGATTTTCCTTTTGGCATATAAATAACTTCAGTAAGCTTCTTTGGGGAAATTTTTTCTCTTTTTTCAAATTGTTGTTTTGTTTTTGCTATTTGAAAATCATTTTTAATTTATCTCCGATTTTTCTTAATAATGATCAGAAAATGAGGTTTATATAATTTTCCTTTTTGCTGAATTTTAATAGCCTCATATGTGACTAATTATTATTCTAATTTCACGGATGTTTGAGAATAATTAAATAAAACATGCTAAGACAACTATGTAAATGGCTACACTGCTCAGCTGTTCTGTATTACTGTTCTCGCCACACGTGTTTACCCACGTCTATAGTGCCATTTTACAATTTCCCACTCCCAGTGTCATTTTTCTCTTTTTGCTGTTGTGTGTTATATATTTCAAAGCCATGTTATTTGATTCTTAAGATTTATGAGTTTTATACGTTCATTGCGAATGGTGCCCTTTATCAAAATAAGATTTTAAAATCCCATTTAATGCACTTGATCTGGAATATGACTTTGCCATATATTACTGTTGCCTTGCCTGCTTTAATTTATGTTTACGTTTCCTTTTAGATTCAATATTTCTCCCTTAAAATGTTAGAGTACAGGCAAACAAAATAAAGAGATAATTTAGGAGTGTTTCTCATACACACCGGGCTGCTTTCAAAAGTACCTTTTATATACAACATGCATTGGAATGTTTAAAACAGAAATCTGAATGTTCCTGTCATTTAATAAGACTGATTAACCTGTTTATGCTTACGACATATTTGGTTATAGCTGTCATTTGAGTAGATGTTCTTTTCTGTGCTTCGTTTCATTCTTTGCTTTGTTTTCCTGTGCAACACGGACCATATTTTCTTTGAGTTGTTTTCGTTCTTAAATGTAACACACTTGAAATTAATATTGCTCAACTAACAATAACTGGCAGCATTTAGTATTTATATATGGCACATAAAAACTGGCATATTTGCCTATGTGTCTGTATAGGGGTGAGTGCACATGAGTGAAGTTACTAATAGAGGGGGGTGTGTCAGACCTGTGAACCATTTGATGTGGTTCACAGAGCTAGGATGGAGCTTGGGTCCTCTGCAGGAGCAGCACACCCTTTTAACCATGAAGCTATCTCGCCAGACCTCATTTTAATTTTTCATTTAATTTTAGATAACTAATTTTTATGCAAAGCTCCAGGGATTGAGAGGGATCGAGTCCTGGGCATTGCACATGATAGGCAAAATACAGAAATGAAAAAAATGTTTAAAAACCCACCTCATCCAACTTCTGTACCCAGCCAGATCCTATACACCCTTCCCCAAGGTCTAGCCCAATAACCATAATCCTCAAACCACATCAAGAAAACTTCTCTTTCAATAGACAGAGACCATTAAAGAAAAACACAACCAACCAAAGCACAGAGCTGTGGAGCCAAGTTCCAAATGATGTCTCTACAATACAACTTGCACACCTAAGGCTCGAAGGTCATTGAGGGAAGAGGATCAAGGAGTTTTCTGTGAGATTGTGTCTCTTAATAATCTCAGAAACTATACCTTTAAGTCTCACCAACATGACCTGAACCAGAACCGGAACAGTGGGCATGCCAATGTGGCCAGGGAGAACCCAAAAGGTACTGACCACACACAAAGAACTACAGACAATCAAGGAACACTGAAAGCTAGAGAAATCATCTTTCCCAGTGGGAAAGAACACCAATTGGCTATCAGATATCAAATGATCAGCCCTGAAAGCATACCTACAATTATCGTTATACAGATCAAAGGGATTATATTTAGGAATATATATTCAGGCACATAATGATAATTAATGAAAAGAAAGGTCATAGATGTGAGGAAGAGCAAGGAAGGGTACATGGGAAGGGTTTGGAGGGAGGGGAGGGAGGCAGGGGAAATAATGCGATTCATTAGAATCCCAAGCTACAAAAGAAATACTTCTTAAAAATCTTTTATTTTGAGACAGAGTCTTGTTAAGTCGCTCAGACTGACAACTGAACTTTCTGTAGAGCAGACAGGCTTTGAAATTGTCAGTGGCTGGGATCCTAAGCTGGTGACACTTGGTAATAGACATATGTCTCATAGGTTTTACTCCTGAAGTTTAGCAAACAATGTATGACGTAGGAAATGTCATTATAATACATACTTCAAAGATGAAAAACTGAGCTATGAGGATAACTGTTTCTTCAAAACTGAAGTCAGAATGCAAGCACAGTGAGACTCTTGCTCTCACTCTCACTTAGCCTTCCTGCTCTACTGCTTAATGATATTTTTTAAATATTCAGGAATCAAGTATTGCTATGTATATGCATAGAAAGCATTATTTTGTCTAATTTATTCCTCTTCCATGTATCTATTTTGCTTTCATTTTTTTTCTAAAAGTCATATATTATTTAGGGACTAGTTTTTTGATAGTTGTTTTGGTTTAAAACTTGTTTAATGGCTCATGACCATAAACTTGACAGATGCAGGACTATTGGATTAAAGCCTTACTACTATCAAGCCCTAAGAAAACTTCATTTCTTCTGTAATCTATTTCTTCTGGGAGAAGTATAAATCAAGACGTGTGTGTGTGTGTGTGTGTGTGTGTGTGTGTGTGTGTGTGTGTACGCATGTGTGTGCCTGCACATGCGTGCACATGTATGATAGGGTTATTTACACATAAATACTCACATGGAATTACACACTCTTTAAGAATAAACTTAATAACAGACCCAAGTTCCATCCTATTAAAGGAAAGGCAGTAGTATCAGGTTTATAATGATGATGATGATGATGATGATGATGATGATGATGATGATGACAATAATAAAAACCATGATACATGAGACAAGGTTTTACCAAGAGTAAACTCCATCTGTTTGAAAGAATGTAGAGAAGGTGACTGGTCAGAATGTATGGAGAGGATTTGGCTGATGTCTTTGGACCCAGAGCAACTTCCTTTGATCTCCCATTATTTATGATGGAGTAGCATGGTCCTAGAAATGATGTTGAGTGCACAGGTACTGTGTCAGCCTGAGGGAACCATGAGCCCTGGTACTTGAACTTATTCACCTACATCCTATGTAAGTTTGACCAGGGTGAAAAACATATGACAAAATCTTGAGAGTTTCTTCAAGGAGGAAGGGTAACATTGGGATACTCATTGAAACTTTGAAGTCCAGTTTAAAGGCTCGTGACTTAATGTGGGGATGGAGGTACAATTAAGTAAGGATTATGGCACGATTGTCTCAGATTCGTGGACAATGGTTTTGAGGAAAGAGATTCAAATTGTTTTGGGTGGTCGCTTGATTGTTGCTCTATTTTATTTTCTTGGACAAGACTCTTGTGAAATAGTAAAGGTCATGTGAATGTGGATGGTCAGCTCCAGGTGCTGGGGTGACTTCTCTATCAATTTCAAGGAGTATGTGATTCCAGGTCAGATTTTCTTGCTCTTCATCCTTATCTCCTTCTCATCTTCTTTTGTCTTTTTCCCTTTTCTTTTCCTTCTCTAATACCTTTTGTTTCTCTTTCTTCTCTTTTCTTCTTCTCTTTTCTTTCTCTTTTCTTGCATCCCTCAACTTCAGCTACCTTCCTGTCTGCTTCTTGATTATTGAGCTTACAGATGTGAGGTAAAATTTCTGTATCCTCTTGAGGGTAGAAGCAAATCTTTAGAATTATTTGGTTCTCTTTGTTCCCCCAATGCATTTTATTTTTCTGCAGTTCTCAAATATTTCAATACTTAACTATTTATAGCCATGCCATTTCCTTAAACTGTATTTAAAACATAATTTTACTCTTTTACTTCTTTATTTATTATTTTGTTTTCTATTATATTCATCTTCCATTTCTGCTGTAGCAAATTATAAAAAAAAGTAGTGGTTTAAATGAAATTGAAAAAAAATCCCTCAAATAAGAAATTTGACATGGATCTCTTTAGGTGAAGACCAAAAAGTATTAGAATGTGCTCCTTCTGAAACCTGAGGGGGTCATTTTCTTGGCCTTTTTAGCTTCTGGAAGCTTCTTGTACTCTTCTGTTGATTGGGCTACCCTTTAGCCTCCATGCCAGGCTAGCAGGCTGAGTTCTTTTTGGTTCTCAGCAGCTAGAAAAGTGTGTTTGCTTTTAACCACTTATACTTACATGAACTCCAACTGGATAAGGCAGGATAGACTCCTTGTCTCATGGAAATCATAGTTTTAAAGTCTCTGTGCCAATTTAAAGTTAAGTACACATATTTATAGATGACTACATACATGTTTGGGGCACATATTTCTGCCCATGTATAAACATTTTCTCTACACTGCACACTGCTATAATATGTTCACAAATATCTTATATATTCTCATGATTAACTTGTGTGTCTCTGTGTGTGTTTCATTTACCTAGCAGGCTTGGTCATCAAGGGAAAAGGTCAGTTCCTCCTTTGCTCTGTTGATATCTACCCGGTTACAGGGAAAATTTGAGATCTTAAGTTAGATAATATTTATCCACGAGTACTCCTGTGTTACAGTGGGGCTGACTATGCCCTCTACAGTTCTTGAAGTCACTGTAAACAGAGGATGTTCACAGGGCATTTCTAGCATGTTTACAAGTGGTTCCCTTGTTATGGTTAGTGAAAATATCACCAGAGGTCTTAAAAGTTGTTAACTAGGTGTCCTTGGTTCAGTGGCTTTTCTATCTTCTGTTGTGTCTTCACCTAGTATTTAAATCTGGAAGTGTAGTAGAAAAAGAAAGCTGTTTTTGGTCAGTTTTTTTGTTAACTTAGCATCCCATGGGTACACTGCCTTTTGTTTTCCTTCAGGATGCTCATAACTTTTCATTATTGCCTTGACCCACTTTACCCTGTGCTTCTGGGGCCTTACAGTCTCTAGTGATCCTCTGTCCTTATGGTAACTGCACTATGGTGATAGGAGGAACATTTAATGTCATTGCCTTCTTACTTATAGTGCAGTGTGCAAACAAATTGCTTATGTAGATGCGTGCAGAAACAATGCTGTCCGTTCAGCCCACTAAACCTCTTCTAAGAACAGCCTCTCATCACTCAATGCTCTGTACACATCTGGCAGGTTGGGTTGGCAAAAGCACTTCCAATAATTCAGAAATTTAGAAAATGAAAGCTATTTCCTGTTTGAGCTATTAGATAAATATTAATAATACAAATGTCTGTTTTGTTTCTGTTCTAGACTCATCTTGAAATTCTGGAAAGAAGCATCGATCGCAGGGAAGTCTACTTCCGGCATGATGTTCTCTGCCAAACGCTGGGAGGGAATCCATGTCCATTGGTGACGATCACTGCCTTTCCTGAATCTAACAGCGCCGAGCATCTGGAACAGTTCCGTGAGTAAAACAATAACACTTTTCCCACAAATCTGGCTGAGACGCCCCTCTGCAGTCTTGAGAATGCACTGTCCTTTTTAGAACAGAAGGTCTATAATTGAGTGGGGCTTGTCTGTCTTGATAGAAATGCATCACTGAGTCTTCTTTATGATATGAAGAGTAAATGCTAATATCATTCTCTTGTTGAAGAATGTGGAAAATGAATTTCTGTCAGGGAGAGTAGGTGACCTGCTAGACTACAGAGCAGACGTCAGTGGTGATGACTTCCTTTCTCATCGAAAACAGACTCTCACTGAATCACAGAGGATCTAATCCAGGTTCTTCTCTTCCCATGCTCACTGTTCTGTTTCTCTCAGTCAGCCAGTAGGGCAAAAAAGGAAGCAGAATTTTTGAGACTTGGCTGATGAATCCTCTTGGTAACCTGAGTACCTGCACCTGAAAGTCTGAGGATGTAGGAGTTTGCAGCCAGTATATCTGAACTCAAAGCAAAGTCAAGTCAGGAGCACAGATAAACACACTGCCATCAAGACACATGTGGATGCATATGCAGTCATACAGACACAAAGATACCCCAATATACAGACCCACCACACCCTTTTAATACTTAAATCCCGAGTATATGTTTGACTGACTTGTTACCAATGAGCTTCAGACCTCTGTGAGGCAAGACAACAAAAGCGAATGAGGAAACAAAAAGAAATTTGGAAGATGAAAGTGAAGACTAGAGAATACAAGCCAAACTAATTTATCCCCAGAAAATAGCATTTTTCCCTGATGAAGTGCTAATGGTGTTCAGGTGACTCTGGTAGATACAAAATGTAATTTCTCACACCCCATCAACATTTGACAATGGCTGCTTAACAACCTGGCTAATCAACAGCTGATTATCCCATCGGACTTGACAAGGCCCTAAAATGCCTTAATGAATAGTAAGGGATTTAAAAAAAATTCTCTTATGTGTTTTATGAATTTAAGAGCAATTTCCCAGCAGCAGTAGAGCCCTCTCCTTGGCAGATGAGCCAAGCCTGGGAATTGAAGGTAGTAACCCAGGGCAGGCTTCAGTGAGTGATTATTTGTTTTAAAAAGTAGATACATATCATTCTCTGTTTTCCAACTTGGGTTTCTGGAGAGGAGAACATAAAAGATATCTGAAAATATACATTTATTTTAACTAATCACAAAAATACCCAGCAGAAATCATCCCCACTGATTCATACTTGATCTCCCCCCAACCCCTGCTTTCTTTCTGTTTTCAATTGAATTATTTCTTGGATTTAGGGTTTTTAGGGAATTCTAATCCTCTGGCAAATTAAGAGTAAGTTCTGGGTGCTATTTATGTAGTTAGTTAAAATGTATATTTTCACATGGTTTTCCTGCTTAGAACTGTGGTTTTGTTTGATAACTATCCTGTACCTTCACCATCTTTGAATTCTTTTTTTTTAAATTTTTTCATCTTTATTAATGGGTATTTCTTATTTACATTTCAATTGTTATTCCCTTTCTCAGTTTCCAGGCCAACATCCCCCTAACCCCTCCCCCTCCTCCTCCCCTTCTCTATGGGTGTTCCCCTCCCCATCCTCCCCCCTTAAATAGTTTCTACCTGGTATTTGTAGCAACACAGAAGGAAATTAAGGCCCTTGACTAAGTAAGTCAAGTCAGGCACAGAAAGACAAATAGTATATAATCTCATTTATATGTGGAAACTAGAATTGTAATTCCTAGAATTAGATACTCTTTTGGTAACTTATTTTTCCATTACTTACTTATTCACTTTACATCCTAATTGAAACCTCACTCTCCTCCCAGTCTCACCCTTTCAAAACCCTCCCCTCCTCTTCTCTGAAGAGAAGGAGAAGCCCCATACAGCCATGGGACAGCAAGTTGTAGCAAGACTAAGCATGTACTCTTCTACTCAAACTCAACCAGGCAGTTCAGCTAGGAGAAGGTTATCCAATGACAAGCAACAGAGTAAAAGACAGCATCCACTCCAATTTTTAGGGGACCCATAAAGACCAAGCTTCATATCTACTACAAATATGTGAAGCCCCTGGATGTTCTTTGGTTGATGGTTCAGTCTCTGAGTCCCAGTTTAGTTGAATCTGTAGGTCTTATGGTGTCCTTGATCCCTTTGCTTGGCCAATCCTATCACCTGCTCTTCCACTAAACTTTTTGAGCTCTGCTTGATGTTTAGCTATGAGTCTCTGCATCTGTCTCCATTTGCTACTGAATGAAGCCTCTCATCAGAAAGTTATGCTAGAAAAAAAAAGAAAGTTATGCTAGGCTGTAAGCATAGGAGAGTATCATTAATAGTGTTAGGGGTTGGATATCTCACAGGGGATGGGTCTCAAGTTAGGGCAGCCATTGGGTGTCTATTCCCTCCATCTCTGCTCCATTTTTATCCCTGTGCATCTTGCAGGAAGAACACATTTTGGGTGGAAGGTTTTGTGGGTGGATTGATGTCCCCCTTCCTCCATGGAAAATTCTACCAGGCTATAGGAGTTGGCCACTTCAATTTCCATATCCTTAGCAGCTAGGAGCTTCTGAAGGGGTCACCCCAATAGACTTCAAAGAGCCTCCCCAGTCTCAGGTCTCTGGCTATTTCTGGAGATGACCCTCCACACCATTTCTCTTCTCATTCCCAGGTCTCCCTTTTCCCCCAATTTGATCCCCATTCCCCTCCTCACCACCTCTCCTGCCCAATTTTTCCCTCCACCCACCTCTCAAAACTATTTTATTTCCTCTTCTGAGTGAAATTCACCATCCTCCCTTGGGCCCTCCTTTTTACTTAGTTTCTTTGGGTCTGTGGATTGTAGCATGGTTATCCTGTATTTTATGGCTAATGTCCACTTATAAGTGAGTACAAAACATACATGTCTTTCTGAGTCTGGTTACCACACTCAGGATATTTTCTAGTTCCATCCTTATGCCTGAAAATTTCATGATGTCTTTGCTTTTAATAGCTGAATAGTATTCCATTGTGTCATGTACCATATTTTCTCTATTCATTCTTCAGTTAAGGGCCATCTAGGTTGGTTTCAGTTTCTGGCTATTATGAATAAAGCTGCTATGAATATAGTTGAGCAAGTGTCTTGGTAGGATGTTGGACCATTGTTTGGGTATATGTTCAGGAATAGTGTAGTTAGGTCTTGGGATGGAACTGTTGCCAATTTTCTTAGAAATTGCCAAATTGATTTACAAAGTGGTTGTACAAGTTTGTACTCCCACCAACAATGGAGGAGTATTCCCTTTGTTTTATTAACATTTTAGCTATTCTGGCATGTGTAAGATAGAATTTCATGGTCCTCCCCCCTTTTTGTTTTGTTTTATGTTTTTTGTTTTTGTTTTTGTTTTTGCTTTTCCCTGATGGTTGAGCACATTGAACATTTCTTTAAGTGCTTCTCAGCCATTAGAGATAACTTTGTTGAAATTTTCTGTGCAGTTCTACACCCCATTTTTAGTTGAGTTGTTTGGTTTGTTGGTGTCTAATTTCTTGAGTTCTTTATAAATTTTGGACATTAGTTCTGTGTCAGATGTAGAGTTGGTGAAGATCTTTGCCCATTCTTTAGACTGACACGTTGTCCTATTGCTGGTGTCCTTAGCCTTGCAAAACCTTTTCAGCTTCATGAGGTAGGTTTCATTTATTATTTGTTGATCTTAGTGCCTGAGTTATTGGCATTCTGTTTAGGAATTGAACGTTGATGCAAAAATACTCAATAAAATATTCAGAAACTGAATTCAAGAACACATCATAAACATCATCCACCATGATCACTTATACTTCATCCTAGGGATGCAGGGATGGTTCAATATATGAAAATCCATCAATGCAATCCACCATATAAACAATCTGAAAGGAAAAAAACCCCACATGGTTATCTCATCAGATGCTGAAAAAACATTTGACAAAATCTAACACCCTTTCAGGTTAAATGACTTAGATAGATCTGGGTTACAGGGCCCATACCTAAATACAATAAAATCAATATAGGACATGCTAATAGCCAACATCAAATTAAGTGCAAAATTAAGACAATTCCACTAAAATCTGGGATAAGACAAGGCTGCCCCTTCTCTTTGTATATATTTAACAAAGCACTTAAAGTTCTAGTTAGAGCAGTAAGACAACTAAAGGATATCAAGGGGATACAAATTAGAAGGGAAGAAGTCAAAGTATTGCTCTTTGCAGATGATATGAGTGTATACATAAATTACCTCAAATATTCTAACACAGAACTCCTGCTGCTGATAAACACCTTTAGCAAAGTGGCAGAATACAAAACTCACTTGAAGAAATCAGTGGCCCTCCTATGACAAACAATCAAAGGGCTGAGAAATAAATTGAGGAAACAACACCCTTTACAATAGCCATAAATAATATAAAATGTCTTGGTTTAATTTTAACTAAGGAAATGAAAGACATGTTTGACAAAAACTCCAGTCTCTAAAGAAAGAAATTGAGGAAGATATCAGAAGATGGAATGATCTCCCATGCTCATGAATTGGTCGAATTAACATAGTAGAAATGACCATCTTACCAAAAGAAATCTACAAATTCAATGCAATTCCTATCAAAATTCCAACATAATTCTTGTGAAGGAGCAATTCTGAACTTCATATGGAAAAACAAAAAACCCATCATAGCTAACACAATCGTGAACAATAAAAGTACTCGGGGAATCACCATCTGTGACCTTAAGCTGTACTACAGAACAATAGTAATGAAAACTGCATGGTATCAGCATAAATACAGATAGGTTGATCAATGGGATAGAATCAAAGATCCAGAGGAAACCAACACACTTATGGACATTTGATTTTTGACAAAGAAACCAAAATCATACAATAGAAATTGAAAGCCTCTTCAACAAATGTTGCTGGTAGAAGAATGCAAATAAATCCATGTCTATAACCCTGCACAAAACTCAACTCCAAGCAGGTCAAAGACCTCAACATAAAACCAAAAAAAAAGCTAATAGAAGAGAAAATGGAGAATTTCCTTGAATACAGTCAACCCAACCCAAACTGTATTCACATGTCATGTGGGAATCTCAATTGCCTCCATCCAATTGACTAGTGGACAATGCAGGCACTTCTTACTTCATAATTGATGGGGGAGGGCTCCTTTCACCATAGATTATGTCAAGATTGTCCTGTGTTTAACAAGAATGTAAGTGAGCAAGTCAATGGGAACACCCAAGTAAGAAGTGTTCTGCATTTTCTGCTTATTTCCTGCTTCTAGTTCCTGTTCTATTTTAGATCCTGCCCTACTTCTCTCAGTGATGAACTACGAGATGGAGCAGTAAACCAAAAAACCCTTTTCTCCTCCAGTTGGTTTTGGTTAGTGTTTATGAGAGCAATAGAGAATCAAACTAACACAAGCTAAAGTAGCATTTTCCAGAGATTGGAAAGATTAATGGGGGAAGAAAAGAGAGAGGGGATGGCCTGTCGGTATGACAATGCTTTTGGGTAGGTACAGAAACTTGTAATGCTCCATGACACAGAGAAATAATTACAGCTGGTAGTAAATCAGTATAATAGTTGAAAGAAGCCAGTACAAATGTTTTTGAAATTGCTTAATATTTGAGGTGATTTATACATCAAATATTTTGATCAGATCATTGCTCAGTTTAAACATAGAGAACCTTCCTATTACTTTGTAAATATGTACATGTTGTGCATCTACTAAAAAAATTACAAAAAATAAAAATGAATGGCCTCAAGAAAGAATAAATAAATACAAAAATTTTGACAGGGGCCCCTCATTTACATTTTGCAATGGGCTTTGGAAATCATATATCTGATTCTGAGTGGTCCAAGGTTAGTTAAAACATAGGCTTAGCTGATGCTTTTGAATATTATCATTCTATTTCTCCAGATCATGCAAGAAAAATTACAGCTTGCTTTTTCTTATTTACTAACTAAACACACTTACACACACATGTGTGTGCCCACACATGTGTGAATGAGCACACACATACACACACACATACACACACACACACACACACACACACACACACATTCACCACACTATACCTTAATTGTGTGCATTCTGTGCTTACCTTAGTTTGGATTTCTATTTCTGTGATCAAACATCACAAAGGAAAGCAATCTGGGGGAGAAGAAAGGCTGTATTTCAGCTTACAGTTCCACAGTCCACTATTGAGGGAAGCCAGAGCAGGAACTCAGGACTGGAATCTGGTTGTGATGCAGAAGCCATGGAAGGATGCTGCTTAGTGGCTTGCTCCTATGGCTTGCTCATTCTACTTTTATCAACTCAGGACCACCAGTCCAGGGGTCGAATCACCGCATTGTGGGTTGGGACCTTCCACATTCATCATTAATCAAAACAATACCTCACAGACTTGCCTATGGGCCAATCTTACAGAGACATTTCCTTAATTGCAGCTCAGCTGTAGCTGCAGCTTGTGGCAAGTCGACATAAAATGAACTAGCACAGTAGCTGATTGTTACCTTCCACGGTGGGGATTAATTTCAGCAAACCCCATTTTCCAGGTGTCTTAGTTAGGGTCTTATTGCTGTGAACAGACACCATGATCAATACAAGTTTTATAAAGGACAACATTTAATTGGGGCTGGCTTACAGATTCAGAGGTTCTGTTCATTATCATCAAGGTGGGAGCATGCCACATCCAGGCAGGCAGGGTGCAGGAGGAACTGAGTTCTACACCTTCACCTGAAGGGAGCCAGGAACAGACTGAGCATCCCCAGGCAGCTAGAATGAGGGTCTCCAAGCCCATCCCCACAGTGACACGCTTCCTCCAAGAAGGCCACACCATCACACCGTCTAATAGTGCCACTTCCTGGGCCAAGCATATGCAAACCATTACAACAGGCATGTCAAATGGGACTCACGGAGTTCAATACCATGACCAATGATGCTGCCATAGTTCCAACCTTGTAATTTTCACTCCAGAGTCTGTAAGCAAAGCAAATGTGTTGATTCTATCATCATGCTGCCCATCAGTATCCTGGCTTCACTCTCAATAGGATCATCCTTTGTTCCCTTTTATACTCTGTCTGTAGTTTAATAGGAAGTGGGGTAGTTGTGGCAACCCATATTAAACAAACCAGATATACCACTCTCTAGCTGCTGACAATGAGCTTCATTTAGTTTTCTCTACCTAATGGTAAATGTAGATGTTCTAGGTAAAGGAGCAGAAAGGCACAGAAGAATATTCTTTTGACTTAAGATCTTTCGTTAGATCCTTCACATCGCACCACAGAGCTTGGGTATAGGGTCTAGACTTAAATGTGTGTGTGTGTGTGTGTGTGTGTGTGTGTGTGTGTGTGTGTGTGTGTGTGCAGGAGTCATAGACTCTGTACAGTCATGTAATTAAAATATTTTGTTATATTTTACTTCTTTGACAATTTATGCATATATACAATATATCCTGATCATATCTATCTTCCACCCCTTTCAGTTTCTCCTGGGATCTCCCCAACACATCTTCCTCCCAACTTCATTATTATTTTTAGCATCATTATATTTAACCTACTGAATTCAATTAGTGCTGCCCATATGCACATGGCTGTAAGCACATTTTGCAGTGCATAAATGCCATCTCTGACTCTGTAAAATAAGAATAACCCAACACAGTATAAACACCACCTTCTCCAAAGTGCAATTAACCACACCTGTAATTCAGAAGTAAAACCACTTAAGGTCCTTTGAACCATAGAATGCGATATATTGATTTAGAACACAGCAAATGAGTCAGAGGCTCCGGGTTCTTTACCTCTAAGCCTCCCGCCAGGTGAGCTTAAATTGTCTCACTTGCTTCTTCCCCCAAGAGGGACTGGGTCAGCCTCAGTCAGATGTGTGTTGTTTAGCTGTGATGTAGCCTGTTTCTGGTTCAGTGGCCGCCACTCACCTTTCATAAGGAGGGATTTGTGCACTGAAGGGTTCTCCCACTGGGTAGGATTATCACTTGAGTTTGATTTTAGAAAGCCAAGAATAGGAGCAAGGCTATGGTGCCCAAGGAAGATTCTCAAGGCTGATTCCCTTGAGCCATTTGTTGTAAAGGCCCAAGAACTTGAAATTTTAAAGGACGATTTATTGATTAGTTTTACTTCTTCCTTGGGTGTAGACTCCAGAGAATCACCCAGAGGCATTTATTTGGTTTGATTTATTTTTTCATTTTAAAAAAGTTATTTTCCTGGAATTGTTTCACTTTACTTTCTTGATAAATATACTTTAAGTTCAGTTCTTACCAGATTTACTAGCTGTACACTTCATCTCTGCTTGGAGACATGAAGATGATAGTTTCCTAAAATGTCCCTAAGAGAAGACTCAAGGCTTTGTACCAGAGACTTAAACCCTCAGAAGCAAGATATTGGTGGATCTTTAAGAGTTTCACCCATATCTGTACTTCTCTGTAGGATAATGGTTAGGAAGACTAGGAAAGTGTCAGTCAAGTCATTAGAGAGGAGCTAAGCTTCAGGAGAAATTGAAGATGTGTGGGGAGCACTTCTGGAGTTAACTTTAAATGACTTCTTGCTTGTGATTAATCATGAATGAGTCTGCAGATATTTGTTTTTGTTTTTAGTTAAGATTGACTTTATACCCTGCCACGTTTCTCTTCTTATGCATATATCCTTAAGAGATTGTTTTAGTCTGAAGGAAAGGACCTTAGTCAAGCATAGATACTGTGTCCATAAACTTGCCATGTAAGCATCTGTGGTCATTGCTTATCTTCCTAGAATTGGTCATGCTCTGTGTTGCTTGCCTTTCAAATACACAGAGAATACACTTGTTCACTGGCATAGCATTGACCATACAGCCCTCCCATCTCTGTCTCTTGACCTTCTTTCTGCCTTTCCTATAATCTGCACTCCCTCAGTCAAGGTTCCCATATTGGCTGACCGACTGGCTCTAGCAAAGACTAGAAGATCATGAACAGCTCAGTTTAGAATCATGGTTCAGGAGAAATGTGTGAGGCACTAGAGAGTTAGGGAATCTAGGTCCTTCCTAACTGACAAAGTGTGGGTTCTCCAACAAACTTGGGCTATTAATTAGCTTAGGTTCCTTCTAACTGATAAAGTCTGTGCCACCTAGGCAATGCAGGGCATATAAGACACATGTAAGGCACAGCAGATGGAGAAGGATGAAGAGTAAATAGAATAGAACAGGGTGAGACAGATACTCTAACAGGATGGAACAGAAGACAGCTAGCTCATGAGCAGGCTTACACATAGTTTTGGTTGGCAAGATCAACCCAGAAAACTCTTTCTCATGTTTTCTGAGGCTAGAGCCCATTGGTTAATGATGGTTTAGCACAATTACACCTACTCCAATTAAGTTTATTTTTAACGTGTATGATAATAAGCATCGGGTCCTTTGAACAGAAAAGGTTTTATCTTCAGTCTGTACTTGTCAAAAGTTTATCGGTGTGTTTGTGTTTATCTGTCTGTCAGCAATTCTTGGATTTGAACTGAGAGAAGATGCTGAAGTGTAGCAGAAATTGAGAGCACTTTGAAGTAAAGAAAGTCTCGCGTGGTCATTATTCACACAGATCTTAGTGGAAGTGGAGAGGAGTCTTGGGTCTCATTACTTATCCAAACCTTGCAAGGAGAGTGGTTCTACATTTTTCTTGACTCAGCCATTTCCCCAATCATTCCTGTTTTTTCTTTTTACGAAAAAAATATGCTGGCATTGTGTGCATATTAGTCTTCTTCCTACACCTCCTTCTTCCCACACCTCTGGGAATTGAACCTATGGACAAGCCTTCGACTGCTCGATTGCCAAGTGATCTCCCAAAAAATCCCCCTTTAAGAATAAATATAAAATATTTAATTCATTCTTTGAAGATTTAGACATGAAGATTTTAAACAATCTAATTTAATCATATCTACTCACCACTCTCTCAACTCTTCAAGGACAACTCCATGCTCTACATTCGTTTTTCAACTTCATAGTCAGCTTCTTACAAAAACTGAGTTTAATTAGTGCTACTCATATGTATATCTTATATGTGTAAGTGTATAGGGCCAGCTTCTGCTGCAAACACCTCTGAAAAATGGACTCTCTTTCCCCCAGTAGCTATAAATATTAGTGATGTTCCCTGGTGTGTGTGTGTGTGTGTGTGTGTGTGTGTGTGTGTGTGTGTGTGTGTGTGAGAGAGAGAGAGAGAGAGAGAGAGAGAGAGAGAGAGAGAGAGAGAACCCCATTTTGCACTTTGACCAGTTTTGAGGCTCTGCATGAACCATTATCCACTGTGAAAATATTTTCTGAGGACAGAAAGCTTCACTAACCTATGGGTATATGAAGTATTTAAAAGGCAGTTGGATGCTGTGTATATTTAGCAAAATAATCATAGTAGGTTCTTTCTATATGATTTCTCCAGCCACATGTCCATGGGCAGTCAAGAAAAACAGGTATGTGTTCCCTCTGTGTAATAGGTTTTACATCCAAACAGAAAGCAGCTGGTGACTCTTATAACATTGAAATAATTATTTCATCCCTAGGCATATTTTGTCAAGTCAGTCATTACTTTAGCTCACAGGGTTCATGGCTTAGTAAGTGTGTTGATAGGTTTTCTCCGAATCAAGCTACACAGAACCTTCTAGCACTTTAAAAGTTAGCCAGCAGAAAGGAAGCTTACAGTTCAGTGTCAACATGATTTCTCCATGCCCTGTGATCAAAGTATGTGGTATCTTCCAAAGTAGCTTCATTATCAAATTCTAGTGGCAACCAAGAGCAGTGCCAACAGCCTGTCTTGTTTTAAGGGTTTCTTAGATTCCCCTTACCAACAGCTTCAGCTCACAGGAAGGTATATTATGCCTGACAGTGGGCTTTCTCCTTAGCACCTATGGCTAGGAGAACTGAGAGGAGCAACATCTTACCCCACACCCAATTTTGTTAGGATAACTCCACTTTAACACACACACACACACACACACACACACACACACACACACACACACACGCACTTTCTCTCTCATAAGTGAGATCATAAAGCACTTGTAGAAGAGTAGGTTTCCATATGACTTCTTCAAATATGAATGTTAGCATCCCTCTTTCCAATTCTCCTCTAACCTACCATCCTGTCCAGCTCACACTTCAAACTTCACTGGCATTGTTCTCTTTCCTCCATTCAAACAAGGAGACCATCCCTTACCTTCCCTAAGATCTTCCTTGACTTTATAATGGCCCTTTTCAGTTTTCTGGCTTCTTCAACTACAGTACATTAAACTGTAGCCTAACAATACAATTTGATAGCTTTGAAGCTAGGATCCACATTTGTGAGATCAATGAGGCATTTGTCTTTCCGAGCTTGGGATCTTTCACCCAGTAGCATTTTCAAGTTCTCTTCATTTTCCATTGAAATTTACTTTTTAATTTTTATTTCATGTATATGTGTGTTGTGTAAGTCAAGGCTCCCTAGAGAAACGGAAATGATAGAATGAATGAATACTTATGGATATATATGTATAATATACATAACATACTCATAACATGCACATAGTATAATATATACATAGTATACATATAATATGCATACACATATAATATATGTACATATACATACCCATACCCATATACATATACATATACATATATACATATATACATACATATAGATAGATACAATACCCACATACATATATACAAACATATACATATAGATACACATACACATATTCATATAATATAAACACACACACACACACACACACACACACACATAGTATTAGAGTGGCTAACAGGCTGTGGTTTGACTATTCTAACAAAGCCTGTCTCCCAACAGAAAGTCTAAGAATCCAATAGTTGTTGACCTTGAAGCCAGGTGTATCAGCTGGTCTTCAGTATACACTAGAATTCTAAAGAAAACTGCTCTAATATCAGTGAAGAAGTGAACTTGCTGACCAAAGTGAAGGCCAGCAGGCAAAGAGCGAGCACTTTATTCTTTCATGCCCTCTATATAGGCCCTCTATATAGGCCCACTATATCCCATGAGAAGGTGTAGTTCCGATATAAGGTGGAGTTTTTGCAACCTCAAAAGATGTGGATTTGGGATGGACTTTCTACCTGAAATGATTCATTCATGAGAAATTCTTCACAGGTGTACCCAGATATTTGGGTTTTGGTTAATTCCAGACCTGGTCAAGCCAACAACTAAGAATAACTATCATATGTCTTGCCTGCATGTATGTGTGTGTACCATGTCTGCAGAGCCCAGAAGATGGCATTGGATCACCTGGAACTGGAGATAGAGATAATTATGAACTGCCATGTGAGTGCTAGGAATGGAATCGGATCTGTCTGGAGGAGCTGATAGTGCTCTTAATTACCTAGCCATCTCTCTAACTCCAATAAGGTTCTATTGTGTGTATGTATCAAATTATCATTATCCAGTCATTAGTTGATGGAAATGAAGGCTGATTTCATTTACTAGATACTATGAATAGAACAGCAGTGCGCACAATGAGCAAACAATTATGCCATAGAATAAATAGAGTTTGAAGATGTGACAAGGAGTCATATATTTACTTTAGCTTTCTGGGGAGACTCCACACTGAGTGCTACAGAGAATACTTTCCCTTCTCCCCAGTTCTTGTCAGCCTTGATTGTCCTCTTTTCTTAATCGTAGCCATTCTAACCGGAATAGCATAAATATCTTGAAGTAGTTTAAATTTGCCTTTACCTGTGGGCTAGGGATGCCAAACACTTAAAAAATGTATCTCTTAGCCACCTGTATTTCATTCTTTCAGAACTGCTTTTCCCTTCCATAACCCACTTTTAAATTGGGTTGTTTACTTGGTGTTAAGAGTTTTAAATTCTTGGTGTATTCCAGACACTAATTCTTTGTCATATGTGTAGAGAGCAAACATTCTTCCCCATTTGGTTGGCTGCTCTTTCCACAAGCAAACGTTTCTTTTGCAGGACAGAGTTTTCTCATTTCATGAGGTCCCATTTGTAGACTGTTGGTCCTATTTCCTACACAGCCACCTAGATTTCCATTCAGAAAGTCCTTGCCTGACACAGAATCTGAAGTGTACTCCCTATGCTTTCTGTTAGGAATTTCAGAGGGTTGTCGTTCATTTGTAATTGATTTTTGTGTGAAGTGAGAGATAAGGGTCAATATTCATCTACATGCGGATATCCAGTTTTCCCAGTATCATTTCCTGAAAATTCTCTCTTCTTTCCAATTTGTACCTTAGGCTTCTTTGTTAAAAACCAGGCAAGGGCTGGTATGAGGAATTGTATCTGGGTTCACAACTATATTCCATCAATATGTATGTCTTCTGTTGTTCTAGTACCATACTGTTTTTGCTACTATGGCTTTGTAGCATTACTTGAGATCATGAATGGTAATACCTCTAGCAACAATTTTATTGTTTGTGATTGTTTTGGCTATCTATGGCCTTCTGTTTTCACATGAATCTTAAAATTAAAAAAAATGTGGAAATTGTGTTGGAAATTTGATGGAAGATTGTATTGAATTTTTGGATTGCTTTTGGTGAGATGGCTTCTTCTGGTGTCCTATAGTTTTCATTATATGGATCTTTGAACTACTTGGCTGGGTTTCTTCAACAAATATCTGAGTCTACCTTTTATGAGAGTGTTTCTCTGATTTCTCTCTCAGTATCATTGTTTATGACATATTGGAAAGCTACTGATTTTGGCTTGTTAATTTTGCAGCCAATACTTCACTGAACATGCTTTCCAAGGTGTTCTAGGAATTTCATGGTGGGGTGTTGGGGGCTCTTATTCATAGAATCATATCATATGCCAATAGAGGTTACCTTGATTTCTTTTTTTCTACTCATACCCCTTTTATTTTCTTCTCTGTGAGTTTTTTTAGGGTTTCAAGTACTGTGCTGAATAGCACCATTAAGTGTCTTGCTTCTGATCTTAGTGGGGATGCTTTGAGTTTTTGTCCATTTGACATGATGATTACTATTTTAGTTTTGCTATATATAGGTCTTTATTATGGTGAGGTATGTTATCTTCACCCATACTCTGTCCAACAATCTTGCAATGAAAAACTGCTAGTTTTTTTTTGTTTTTGTTTTTGTTTTTCCTTCCAATTTTTATTTCATCCTTTTCAAAGAACAGGACTGAGACAAATGAACCTTGTAATACATCCCTCTTTTAAAATAAAAAACAGTCCACATGCTCATGGAAAATATCAGAAAGAAAAGGCAATAAAATGTCTCCTACTGGCTGCATCAAAGTCTTCCCCTCAGGGAACTCAATGAAGAAGACCCACAGGGGCGTGGAGGACACCAAAGGAACAGCGTCTTCCAGACACAACAGGACCGACACACCCATGTGAACTCACAGAGATTATGGCAGCACGCATAGGGCCCGCCTAAGTTCAAGGCCAGACAGGGTCCCATCGCTGAAGGGCACCCATCTTAACCAAGAAGGTATCTCCAATTAACATCTGCCTGCATTGGAGTCTCGCCCGATATACAAATGACAGTTACAGGAGGCCCAGTGCCCAGCAGTAGATGACAAAAGGAATTCCATGGTAATTTTAACTGCTAGTTTTTGACAAAGGATATTTTTTGTTCTGTATCTTTTGAAATGTATGTGATGATTTCATTTATGTGGTGAATTATATTTATCGATTTACATATGTTGAACCATTTTTGAATTCCTGAACTGATGCCACTTTTATCATGGTTGATGACCTTTAAGGTATGTTATTGAATTTATTTCACAAGTATTTTATTGAGAATTTTTGCATATTTGGAGATTGGCCTTTGTTTGCTTGTTTGCTGTTGTGTCTTTACCTGAGTTTAGGGTAACACTGGCTTTGGTAACAGAGGTTGGGAGTCTCTCTTTTCTATCTTATGAAGTATTTTGAGATGCTGTGGTGTTGTCTTTTCTTTGAAGGTCTGGTAGAATTCTGTACTGAATCCATCTTGCCTTGGTGGGTTTTTGTTGTTGCTTCTTATGTTTTTTTTTTTTTTTTTGAGGGGGAATATTTTTTAAATTTCTGCCTCTATCTTAATGTTTGCTGTAGGTCTGTTAAAATTTACTTCATCTTGGTTTAACTTTGACATGTCCTATGCATCTAAATATTGAGCCATTTCTTTTAGATATTCCAATGTAGTGAAATATAGTTTTAATCTCCTTGTGTTTTTTTGAATTGATCCAGTGTCTGTTGTAATGTTTTCTTTTTTATTTCTAATTTTAACTCAGGTCTTCTCTTTCTTTTTAATTAATTTTTGGGTAATTTGAGTTTGGACTTGTCAATCTTGTTTATCTTTTTAAAGAACCAGTGTGTTTTCACTGATTCTTTGTATTGTTTTGTTCATTTCTTCTTCATTAATTTCTACCCCAATATTTGTTATCTCTGTCTTTTGCTTTTAGAATTGACTTGGTCTACTTTCTCTAATGCCTTAAGGTTAACAATCTGGTTATTTGAGATATCTTTGATTTTCCAGTATTGGTACTTAGAGTAATATTACTTTTATCACACCCCATAGATTTGAGTGTCTCCAGTTTCATATTTATTTAATTCTAAGAACCTTTAAAGTGTTCTTAATTTTTATTGATAGAATTGATTCCATCATAAAAGAGTGTGAAGAGTGTGTTGTTTAGTTTCATTCACTAAAAATACTGTGTGTGTTTCTGTAATTTTTTTTTTTTTTTGGTTCTTTTTTTCGGAGCTGGGGACCGAACCCAGGGCCTTGCGCTTGCTAGGCAAGTGCTCTACCACTGAGCTAAATCCCCAACCCCACAAGATATATTTTATAGATGTCTTTTTGGTCCAATTGGTCTATGATGTCACTTAACTTAAATATATATTTATTCATTTTTTTGTCAAGCAGTCTAATGGTGAGAATGAAGTATTAAATTTGCCTATGTCTGTGATGGAAATTAATATGTGGTTTTAAATCTAGCAAAATTTGCTTTATGAAATTGAATGAGGAACCTCCAGACTGATTTCCAGAGTGGTTGTACCAGTGTGCAATCCCATCAACAATGGAGGAGTGTTTCTCTTTCTCCACATCCTCACCAGTATCTGCTGTCACCTGAGTTTTTTATCTTAGCCATTCTGACTGGTGTGAGGTGGAATCTCAGGGTTGTTTTGATTTGCATTTTTCTGATGAGTAAGGATGTCAAACATTTCTTTAGGTGATTTTTGGCCATTCGATAATCCTCAACTGAGAATGTTTTGTTTAGCTCTGAACCCCACTTTTTGATAGGGTTATTTGGCTCTCTGGAGTCTAACTTCTTGAGCTCTTTGTATATTTTGGATATTAGCTCTCTATCAGATGTAGGGTTGGTAAAGATCTTTTCCCAGTCTGTTGGTCGCCATTTTCCACTACCTGAGGACCCAGCTATACCTCTCCTGGGCAAATACCCAAAAGATGCCCCAACATATAACAAGAACACATGCTCCACTGTGTTCATAGTAGCCTTATTTATAATAGCCAGAAGCCAGAAAGAACCCAAATGCCCTTCAGCAGAGGAATGGATTCTATACAATGGAGTACTACTCAGCTATCAAAAACAATGACTTCATGAAATTCATAGGCAAATGGAATGAACTAGAAAATAGCATTCTGAGTGAGGTAACCTAATCATAGAAAAACATGCTTGGTATGCACTCATTGATAAGTGGATATTGGCCCAAAAGCTGGAACTACCCAAGATGCAATCCACAGACCACAGGAAGCTCAAGAAGATGGATGACCAAAATGCGGATGCTCCCACTCCTTTTTAAAGGGGGGGGGATATCCATAGTAGTGTATATGGAAGCAAAGTTTAGAACAGCAACTGAAGGAATGGCCATTCAGAGCCTGCCCCACATGTGGCCCATATATATACAGCCACCAAAACTAGAAAAGATGGATGAAGCTAAAAATTGCATGCTGAAATTGAATGAGCACGTGTTTGTTATATTTATATTACAATTATATTCTCTCTCTCTCTCTCTCTCTCTCTCTCTCTCTCTCTCTCTGTGTGTATGTGTGTGTGTGTGTGTTTTCCTCTTGACAGATGGCTCTGTTGATTAACATGAAGTTATCCTCTATCTTTTCTGATTAGATTTGGTCTGAAGTCTATTTTATCATGTATCAGAGTAGTAATGCCTACTTTTTTTTCCAGTTTCATTTGCTTACAGTGCCTTTTTTGATGCTTTACCCTAAGATTAAATTTATCTTTGATGGTAAATTATGAAATAGGAGTCTTTTTCTTAACTCTATTTGCTTGTTTGTGTCCTTTGGTTTGGGTGTTGAGACATTAATATTCAGAGTTATTGAAAGGTGCAGATCATCATTGGTTTTTGTCAAATGGACACGAGCTGGACTTATTTGTATAAAAGGAACCTCAACTGAGACAATGCCTCCACTAGACATTGGGAACTCTATTTTGCATTTCTTTGGTTAATGATTAGTTTGGGGGAGCCCAGCCAACTGTTGGTGGTATTAGTCCTGTACAGGTGGTCCTGAGTTGTAGAGGAAAGCTAGCTGGAATAAATCTGCAAGCATTATTACTCTGAGGCTTCCGCTTCAATTATCATCTCCAGGTTTCTTCCCTGACTTCCCTCAGTGATGGAGTGTGACCTGAGGGTTGTAGGATGACATAAACACCTTGCTTTCTAAGTTGCTTTATGTCATGATGTTTCATCACAGCATAGAAACCTTAACTAAAATAATGTATATTGCTTCCTGATATTTTTATTTTTTTAAAACTGTTTGGAAACAATTTTTAGTTGCATTAAATTTTAAGAAAAATTATTTATTTATTTATATTGGATATTTTGTCTCCATCTCAAATGTTATCCCCCTCCCATCTCTCCACTCCCCTACCCCTGCTTCTATGAAGATGCTCCCACTCCCACCACTCCCACCTCAACACCCTGGCATGCCCCTCTACTGGGGAAACGAGCCTTCATAGTACCAAGGGCTTCTCCTCTTATCGATGCCAGACAATGCCATCCTCTGCTACATATGCAGTTGGAGCCTTTGGCCCCTCCATGTGTAGGCTTTGGTTGGTGGTTTAGTCCTTGGGAGCTCTGGGGGTCCTGGTAGATTGATATTGTTGTTCTTCCTATGGAGTTATGTCCTTCTCCCTGCCCTCCCTGCTGTTGTTCTTGTCACCTCCTCCCACAGTCCTTCCTCCACCCCTCCTCCCTTGTCCTCTGAGTGGTTGGATATCCCCTCACCCTAGCACATCAAGTCTCTATGGGGATGGGTGCATTCTCTCCCACTAGGCCAGATAGAGCAGCCCACCTAGAACAAAATATCCCACAGACAGGCAATCGTTTTGGGATAGCCTCCACTCCAGTTGTTTGGGACACACATGATGACCAAGCTGCACATCTGTTACCTATGTTCAGGGAGGTCCAGGTCTAGCCCATATACGCTCTTTGGTTGGTGTTTCAGTCTCCGAGAGCCTCATAGCCCAGGTTAATTTACTCTGCTGGCCTTCCTGTGGAGTTTCTATCACCTTTGGGCTGCAATCCTTCCTTCTAGTCTTCCAGATGGGTCTCCAAGGTCCGTCTACTCTTTGGCTTGTGTGTCTGCATCTGTCTGAGTCAGCAGCTGGGTGGAGCCTCTCAGAGGGCATTTATGCTAGACTCCTGTCTGCAGGCATAGCAAACAATCATTAATAATGTCAGGGACAGGTGTGTCTCAAGTTGTGCTGGTTAATGGTTGGCCATCCTCACAGTGTCTTCTCCCCGTCTCTGCCCTTGCATTCTTGTCAACAGGATAAATTTTGGGTCAAAAGTTTTATGGGTGAGTTAGTGTCCCTATCACTTTTAAGCAAGTGTCTTGGAATAATTTTCTCCTCTTTCAGTCTATTGAATGTGTTCATATTTCTTTTAAGCCTAAGGTATTCTGTTCAGTATCATCTTCAGGAATGGCTTGATTATCATAAGCTCTTTTAGATTTCATAGAAAGTTTCTCTTTCACCTTCAGTCCTGAGAGCTTTGTTGGGTATGGGTTTGGGAGTTTCAGACTGGGTTTGGTAGTTGTGATCTTTCTCAATATGAAATACATAATTTTAAATTTTGTGCTTTTAAATTTTTGATTAAAAATCAGCAATTATTTTGATTGGCCTGCTTGTGTATGTGATTTGACCTTTTCCTTTGCAGCTTTTAATATACCCTCTTTTTGGTCTGTACATGCTGTGGTTTAACTATAATAAGTTGCTGGAGTTTCTTTGCTGGGTCTAGTGATTCTGCATCTGATATGCCTCTTTTACCTGAGTAGACGTCTTTTTCCTTAAGTTTGTAAATATTTTACCTGTGGTTTTACTAAAATATTTCCCATGCTTGTTGAATTAAATGATTCCCCCTTTCCCATATCTGTTTCCCAAACTATTGTACTATATGTTACATAAAGTCTGTTTTTTGACAAGCTCTCCAATAAAATTTTTATCTAACTTGTCACTTAATTTTCACTAATTTGGTTTGCTTTTTTTCATTATTTCTCTCTTTATTAGATTTTATTTCATATAATTTCCCTTTTTCCATTAATCTCTTTGTGTTTGTTTCTTGGAAAATGTTCATGTGTACTTTGAGTTATTTGATTATATTTATAGTCACTTATTTGAATTCTGCATCTGGAATTTCATCTAAGATATTTTCATCAGGGGCTTTTACTATGGGATCAGTAATTTTTGGAGGTAATAGTTTGTTTTGGTTTTTATGTGTGTGTTTGTGTTCTGTGACTGTGTAATTGTGTGTGTTTCCTGGGAACTATTCATATTGGTTAGCTCACTGGTTAATATGGTTATCATTTGATGCTTGTTTATTATTTGTTTATTTATTTATTGATAGAGTAATTGACTGATTGAGATAGTGTCTCACTATGTAGCCTTAGCTGTCCTAGAAGTAACTGTGAATACTGAACAAACTTTAAACTCACAGAGATATGCCTGTCTCTGTCTCTTCCGTGCTGGAACTAAAAGTACATGCTACCACCATGCCTGGCTATGTTTACTTGAAGTTACCCCTCATTCCTCAGTGGGGGTATTTGCAGTGTTCATGAGAGATCAGATTGTAATGTTTTCCTCTGTTAGACTGGTTTTCCAGGGGTCGAGTTGAATCCCTACTCTACCCCTAGGGGTTGAGAGCTGTCTATAAAAGCAGGTACTATCCAGCATTTAATCACTCTTATAACAGGTAAGTACAAAGTAAACATTTGTTATGTTCATATTGGTTTAGGGAGTAAGGGACTTAATAGTACTATGTATGTCAATACTTTAGTTACTGTGGCATGAATGGAAAGGGAAATTCATAAGCAGCCATGAGGAGACCAGTGTTAAGTATTAGATTATTCAATCACAAGTTGAGGAAAGAGACATACACAGGATGGGAACAGTATAAGCAAAAGAACAAAAATATAGGGTGAAGACTATGGGTGTTTGGTTAACAAGATACCATAAAGGGAGGTGGTAAAGCCATATATTGCTTATGATAAATCAGGCCAACCTCTGGACTTCGGGAAGTATAACAGTAAGAGGCATGTATATGGGGAAAGAAGAAAGGAAACAACAGAAAGATAATCAAAATAGAGAGGGGGGACAGAAAGACTCACAAACACAACTAAATGGTAAGAGATGAGAATGCTAGGAGACAGAGGGAACCTGCTGCATTGACCTGGGGTGATCTGTGTGTAAGGAGTCTCTGCAGTTGGAAGGACAACTGAGGGGAGAGATGAGAAAATGAAGTCACTGGCTTGATGTTGATTTCTTTCTTTCTTTCTTTCTTTCTTTCTTTCTTTCTTTTCTTTTTCTTCCTTCCTTCCTTCCTTCCTTTCCTTTCCTTCCTCCTCCTCCTCCTCCTCCTCCTCCTCCTCCTCCTCCTCCTCCCCCTCCTCCTTCTCCTCCTCCTCCTCCTTTTCATGGGTTTGTTGTACTTTCCTAGTCCTGGCCTAGGCTACGTTGGAGACTGATTTTGACCAGTCTCTTCCTTCACTTTTATGTGGATGTATGTTGGAGGTGTGTGGCTGGGTGGCAGCGAGCTGCTTAGTTCTGCTCTGTGAGCTGAGGACACACAAGGCAGGTTTCTTCGAGCCGTGGTTGAGGTAGTACTATAGAGATGCTAGCAAGGGGATAGTGTGGTAACAGAGCACTGTTTAGGGTTTTGTTTAGTTCCTGTAGTTTTACTGGTTCCTCTTGAGTGCTATAAATCCATACCAGTACAGCTTGTGTTGATTTCCTGCTAGACTTCTTTCCACAGGTTTACAATTACTTGAGTCTGCTGGATTTCACAGTTGTGGCAACAGCTTCCTTGAGTGTAGTTTCAAGCAAGAAATCCAGTCTAACGATAGAGAAAAGTTGGTGGGTCTGAGGGTAGAGGAAATTTATTGAGCTATTGACTAAGTGGATTCTGGGAACTGACGAGGCAGCTGATCTGTTTCTCTAGCTATGATCATTTGCTCACTCCAACACAGCTCTAGGCCATGACATTACTCTGAAGTCTACCTTGTTGCTTTTATAAATTGAAAATAATTATTTTTCATACACTATGGTGTCCCCTCACCAAACTCTTTCCAGATCCTCCCCACCTAAATAAGTAACAAAGAGAAAACACAGGAAACATACACATCAGTTGTTGGGTTGTCATTTTTAAACAAACCACTAAATACCTCTGATAAATGCTCTTGCTAAGTTGTCTAGGCAAGCTTTGAACATCTGATCTGCCTAACCCAGCCCACTGTAGAGTTTACAGCCTCATGCCCCTAAGAGATAATGATCCTTACTTGACATCTCTGGCCCCCCCATACTTCTTACCTTCATCTCCATTCTGCGGATGGCAGCTCTGGAAAGCTCACAACCAGACTTTGGCCACTTGGGAAGGAGACTCCAGGCCACCAATCCGTATTCTCCACTGTCCCATCATTTTCTAGTTGTTTTAGAAGAAATTTCTCCAGAAATGTGCACGATCAAATCACGCTACTTATTAAAGGCTGACGGCATTTTGTTAACCTTCTTCTTTCTCTACATTCCCTCTGTAATATCATATTCCGAAGGATCCATTTCTGCATGGAGAAAGTTGATCCATTTTGTCCCATAGATTTACATTTCTGCAGTGGGTGCTTCTTATTTCTCAGAAACTTTTTGACCAAATTGGACATATATACTCATGCAAACATATATACATATATATATACACACATATATATGTGCGCGCAGTCCTTATACTATTCTCTTGGCTGTAAGAGCATTATGAAAGGGAATACTCACTCTGTAGACCTTTTCTGGGTAGGACATCTTATCCTCTCATTAGCAAGTCCTCTCCTCCCCTTACAGAGTCACTATTGCCTCAGTGGATGGTGAGAAGCCAAGAAACAACAAAGGTGCTTGAGGGGGTGGCTATGCTATTTTTGCAACTGAGGCACCGCCACTCTGCACTTATTATAGCTGAAAGAGCAGAGCCTAACCTTTATGTCTCTGGAGCTGAGATAATCTCACTCTGCTGCCTGGGTCTCCCACAGTTAGCGTGCTGTTCTTTCCAGGGAGCCAAGGTGGAGGGAGCTGAGGAGGCTGCACTCGTAGTTGTTAAAGAATACCTTTCCCTTTTTTCTTTTTCTTAAAATTGTTCTTACAAAAGCAATGTTCTATTCAGCCTGCCATTATGCTAAAAGCTTTTCCTTGGAAGACAATAGCTGTTCTCAGAAAAAAAAAAAAGATTTACATGAGGTCCCAAGGGTGTAATGAGCTACCACAAGGCACCTGCCTCGGGTTGGGAGTTGTCACTTGTAAGTGGTTTTAAATTAGAACCGAGTGGAAAAATACACGGTTACAGACTTCCCCTTTTGGCTTCTTTGCAAATCATTTTCCATCCTTTCTGGCCTTTGTCTGTTTGTGAGATGCATGATCTGGTATGGAGGACAGAACTTTCTCTTAGGGAGAGTTAAGAGTGACAACAGTGGCAATGTAAAACAGAACCGCAAGTCAAGTGAAAAGCCCCTCAATCTTGGAAATTTCTGCACGGCTTTATTTTGAAACCTCCCAAAGGCATGTGCAACCAAGTAATACTATGAAGCCGCTGGATTTTCAGAGCGTAGAAGTGGTACACTTTGGGGAGCTTAGCTAAGGGGAAATAGAGGCAATGCTAGACCTCAGACCTCTGGCCTCCTACTAAACCTGCTTCTTTCATCCTTTACAGGGTGTGCTGTCTTTGACAAAACTTTGAGTGACACAGGATAATTGTAAGAACATACTGTTATGTCTCTTTGAACATCTTTTTTTCTCACCATTTTTATTAAATTGGGTATTTCTTATTTACATTTCAAATGTTATTCCCTTTCCCAGTTTCCTGTCCATCAACCCCCTAACCCATCCCCCTTCCCTTCTTTTAGGGTGTTCCCTCCCCATCCACCCCCCCTTACCAACCCTCCCCAACAATCCCCTACACTGGGGTGTCCAACCTTGGCAGGACCAAGGGCTTCCCCTTCCACTGGTGCCCCAACAAGGCTATTCACTGCTACATATGCAGTTAGAGCCCAGGGTCAGTCCATGTATAGTCTTTGGGTAGTGGATTAGTCCCTGGAGCTCTGTTTGTTTAGCATTCTTGTTCTTATGGGGTTGCAAGCCCCTTCAGATCTTTCAATCCTTTCTCTAATTCCTCCAACAGGGATACCGTTCTCAGTTCAGTGGTTTGCTGCTAGAATTTGCCTCTGCATTTGAACATCTTAAATAAAAAGTTAGAATTATAGACCCTGGAGTGCATGCTTTTCTTACCTTGGGATTTTCATTACTCCAAGCAAACAGGGAACAGAACCATGGTAGGCAGCAGGACTACAAAGATAATATTATTCCATCTTTTGCTAGAGGTACTCATAATCTGGTGTGTGTGTGTGTGTGTGTGTGTGTGTGTGTGTGTGTGTGTGTGTGTAAGTCATGTAAACAGGTCATTATAATAAAACAGTGTCTTATGTCACTGTTATGTTGTTGTGAAGAGTCATCATGACCAAGGACATTTAAAATCATTTACCTGTAGCCTTGCTTACAATTTCAAGGGTTAGTCCATTATCATTCTGGTGGGGAGCATGCAGCATGCAAAAGAGGCTGGAAAAGTAGTTGAGAGCTACTTCCTAATTCATAGGGAGAAAGAGAGACTGGGCCTAAAACGGACTTTTTGAAACAAAGCCCACCCCTAAAGATACACTTCTTCCAACAAGGCCATATCTACTCTAACAAAGTCACACCTCCTAATCCTTCTAATCCTTCACAAATAGTTCCATTCCCTAACAACTAAGCATTCAAATACATGAGCCTATGAGGGTCATTTCTTTTCAAAGCACCACAGCAAGGTACATTGAAACAGGAGAGGAAACAAAGTAAATACAGTGGAGGCATAGAGAAGAGAGGACTTTTCACTGGTAGACTTATACACACAAGGCACCCTGTATAAACCCCATATGAATGGAACTCTCATATTAATAAAACTTCAAAGAAACTACAGTTGGAAATCCAAAAGGTATCAAAGCACTGTCTCACTTTTCCTTGAGACTATATAAGACAGAGTCTACAAAACACGCCTAAACCACCTTCAGTTTTTTTTATCTTGAATATCATGGTGGCTGATCTGCATACATAAAAATGGAGACATATAAAATATTGTTGTCTTAACACAAACTTCTCACACTCTATGTCATTGGGGCCAAGAGAGTTGTATCTAGTTTTGATCACGTCATATCAATTAAAGGAAGACCAAAGGAAGACTAGTTGAAGGAGGTGGGAAAGATTATAAGACCCAATAAGTAAGTAAATTGGTGTATATTATAGTCTATAGATACTTTATTCTTAGAAGGGTTTTATGCACAGGCATGAAATACAGTGCTAGGTCTCCTTTGGGATTCTATTTTGAGGCAAGATCTCTCTGCGTTGTTCAGGTTACTTGTAAGTATATAATCTCTGACTCACAGTCATGAATAGCTGAGGTTACAAGCCTATATCACTGCCCTATTCTTACAAAAATATTGTTTGGTAATCATAGTTGCCTTGTGAATTAATAAATCACTATTATGCCATTATTAGGCATAATAAAAGAAAGGTTCAATGAAATTGTCACTTGGTCTGCATCTTGAGTGGGCTTTTACATTCGAGAGGGTTGTGTGCCTCTGTGTGTGTGTGTGTGTGTGTGTGTGTGTGTGTGTGTGTGTGTGATTTTGTGAGATAGAAAAACACCATACAGTGGAACAGAAACCACTAGGTATGGCTCTATGAAGGTATTAGGGCATCAGGTCAAAGTAGCATAGAGGAAGACTGACAAAGCTAAGGTGGCAAAAGTAGTTTGGGTTAAATGGGAAACGACATCCATTATCATATAGGGGAGATTCTTTTAAAGATGGTGATGACTTACTTGAATGTTAAAAGCAGGACAGTAAGATAAGATTCATTTTTGAGGGAAGCCTTAGGACAATAAGGTGGGAAAAGTTTTGAACTGATGAAGATAACGATGACATGGAGCTCATGTTCATTTAGACCCATGATTCAGAGTCATTGGGGGCATAAACTTGGCCTTGCCATTTATCAGAGCCATGACCCTGTGCCACAGAACTTTATTGTCCACCAACAACATGGCTATAATCTCCCAAATTAAAGAAACTTCATAAGAACAGGGATATTGATGGAAGATGTGGAGAGAGTTACTTAATTTTCACTTGAATTCTATTTATTCTCCTCCCATTCCTACCTGTACATCATTCCTCCTCAGCTATTTGTGGTCTCCCAGGATTCAAGAGTGTATAGGATGTGGAAAAATAACTCAACTGGGAAGGACACAATGCTCTAATGCAGCTTTCGTGCATTGTCATCTATGCTGGGATATGCTCTTTGGTAATGCAGTTTCTTGAGCCATTCATTCTCCTATAAATTACTTAATATATGCATTGGTTCACTGAATTGGACTGAAGTAGAAATATTACTTTGGCCTGTCATTCATCCCTGTCTAGGGTGAGCAAATATTTGTTCACTTCTTCCTAGGAAAAGTAAATACGAAGTCTGGGAAAAGGTGCTCAAATAGATACTTTGGTTTCTCCTTCTGTAGACAGTGAATACTAATAGTACCTCCTTCAATCTGTAAATAGTTAGAGTCTTAGAACTATGCCTAGTACATAGTCAATGTTTAAGAAATAATTCAGGGGTTGGGATTTAGCTCAGTGGTGGAGCACTTACCCTGGGTTCGGTCCCCAGTTCCAAAAAAAAAAAAAAAAAAAAAAAAAAGAAATAATTCAGTTCTTCTTCCTCTGTACAGAGGATTGGATTCTAAATAAAGATAGGTCTCAGCCAATGGGAGTAAAGTTTCTAAGTTTTGGATACATGATGAAAAAGATTTTGACAATTGTTTAAAATAGGAATGACGGTCAAGGATTGATGGCTTGACAGTTTAATGTTAACAAAACTAATATATATATATATATATATATATATATATATATATATATATATGTGTATGTATACAGGCATGGACCCCGCCCTATACACACTCTCTCACACACACAGACATGTATGAAAAAGATAATAAAGATACCCAAGGCTCAGGGAACTTGGCAGAAGAGGAGGGGAAAGACTATAAGAGCTAGAGGATCAATAGCGGGTTTACGGACAGGAAACTGGGGAAGGGGATAACATTTGAAATGTAAATAAAAACAAATCCAATAAAAAAAAAGGGGCTAGAGGATCGAGGAGTTTTCTGTGAGACTGTGTTGCCTAAGAATCTCAGAAGCGATACCCCTACCGCCACACAAACATGCCTGCCTAAGCTGGACCTGAACAAGGATGAAAATAGACACAGCAACATGGGTGGGGAAAAGCCCACAAGGCTTCATCCCTGTACAACTACTGGCAGCTAAAGAATGCAGAGAGGGAGAAATATTCTTCCCCAGGGAAGAACACAAAAATTGGTTATTCAATACTGAGAAGTGAGCTCTTAAAACATACACAGAAGTGGTATACAGAATGGGCATGTTGTGTTTAGGAAAAAAGATATATACATATATGTAGCAATTCATGAAAAAAGAAGCCATGAATTTGAAAGAGAGCAAGGAGGGTAGGTGGCAGAGTTTTATGGGAGAAAAACAAAAGGGTAGATGATGTAATCATATTGTACTCTCCAAAAGAAAGGAAAAAAAAAAGAGAAAGGTTGTGGTAGAATGAGTTCAGTATGGGAAACATTCATTTCTAGAGAACTGAAAATTACCTGAGAACCCAGGAGAAGTGTAATTTTAAAGCCAATATGTGATGAAATATAATCCAACTTGGATGGAAATAAAGCAAATTTTGCATTACTTGAATAATTTGCCCAATTAGTAAGGAGACCAATGTTGTCTAGATGTGGTTATTGTACCGGAAACATAAAAGACTTTTTTTTTATCAGAATCAAATTCCAGAACAATCTATTCTATAAATTGGCTCACTTGATATAATGATTTACATATTTTGAGGTAATGAACTGTTTACAAAGCGTTAATGTATGACTAATTTTTCTATGCAGAGCCCTTTGTGGTAAGGATACAAAAAGTAGCTATGTTTATTAACTGAAGTTTCAGATGATGAAATCAGCACTCGGAGAAAGTGACAACCCAATGTGAGCAGAGCTGGGGTTTTTATGAAAACTTTCTGGACTCCAAGCCCACAATCACGGTCCTTTTCCTATTGTGCACATTTCAACTGTGCAATAATGAAGGTCCTTAGCACCCAGAGACAGGGCTGGATATAGTGACACACGCTTGTAGTCCAGCAGGTGGGAGAGGCGGTAAGGTTTCTCTGAAATTTAGGCAGCAAGCTCAACACTGACTTCTAGGCCAGTCAGTCCTGCATGGGAAGACCGGTCTCCAAAGGAAGGAAATAAGGGATATGTTTCTCTGTTTATGAGAATAATATCCTTCCAGCTAAGTTGTCTGAGCTTCTCCGACATGTTGAACTCTCATGGTAAAAGTAAGAATGGCTCTAATTTTAGTGAAAACTACATTTTACTTCCCCTGTAAGATTTCTTTTCTTACCATATTGGATACCTTTGCCAATGATGTGCAGCCCTGGGAGCAGTTTTTATTTCTGAAACCCAGCAGCAGCCTTTTAGGCTTTCCCAGTCTCTGAATTCGCTGTTCCCTCGGAGTCCAAGCTTTGCATGGCTGCTTTCCTCTTGTCATCTATTAGCTTAACTTTGGTTCACAATGTTTGCCTGGGTCATCACATGTAATGCTGCTTCCTCCCTTGTAATGTCCTTGTCTCATGACCTTGTCACACTTTCCTCATAACCCCTATGACAGCTGCATGAAAGCACAGACTGTATGCTATAGCTGTCACTTTAGAAACTAGCATTGACCTTGCACAGAGTGTTTTTCGAACAAAGCTATGAAATTCTTGCGTCTGTTCTCTCTCTTTTTTTTTCCTATTGGATATTTTCTTTATTTAAGTTTAAAATGTTATCCCCTTTCCTGGTTTCCTCTCCAGAAACCCGTTCTCCCATCCTCCTCTCTCTGCTTCTATGAGGGTGCTCCCCTATCCACCCTCCCATTCCCTCCTGCCTCCCTGCCCTGGTATTCCCCACACTGGGGCTTTGAGTCTTCACAGAATCAAGGTTCTCTCTTCCCACTGAAGCCCATCATGGCCATCCTTTGGTACATATGCATATGGAGCCATGGGTGTGTCCATATGTACTATTTGGTTGGTGGTTTAGTCCCTGGGAACTCTGGGGGGGGGATCTGGTTGGTTGATATTGTTCTTCCTATGGGGTTGCAAACTCCTTCAGCTCCTTCAGTCCTTTTTATCTGTTCTTGTTTCTATTCACCAGCAGCCCCTTTAACATCATTTCTGTTCTTGAAGAGTTGTCTCTTTCCTTCATTTTTTTTATGGTTCTCCAAGGGTAACCTCAAATGATCTCAGAGAGCAGTTAGAGGCTGAAGTCATCACCGTGAGCAACTTCTTCCTTCCTTGAACATCTCGTAGTTCTCTCCTTTTGTTTTCAGCTCTGCTGCTATGTGCAGAGACTTTGCTACTATGGTTACTGAGTCTTCGGAAAGTCACAGGATTCTAAGTAGCAGAGAGGGGAGTAATACTTTTCAAAACTGTGCCACCAGTTTGAAAACACCAGCAGCATTTGGTATCTGATATTATCTAAGTTTCTTCGACAAATGATTCCTTTGACACAGGCTGGGCGTGGACCAGTGGGCAACCCAAGCCTCCATAATCTGGATGATTGCATCTCTCAGAGTTTCTATAGCAGAGAAGCAAAACCTAACCTAAATATCTTATGTATTGTTCATATCTATTGACAGGTACCCTGAGTGGTGGGTCATTACCAGCTCCCCAGGTCCCATACTAAACTCAAAGTACTAGTCCGTACTAATCAGATGGTATCCCGATGGATATATTTCATAGAAGACTCATGTTATGACCATGTGAGAGACATTCCAACTATTAAATTATATTGTTTTTATAATAAGACTACTGATTATGGGTGTTCTATAGAAAGATTTAAAGCCATGCTATTTAAAAACATTAAGCCATAGGATGAATGTGGAGAGTTCATCTGCGTTAAGAAGAAGCACAAAAGGAAAAGTCTTAATTTAGTAGGTAGTTGGTCCTTCCCAACAAAAAGTTCTAAGAAGCACACAATGATGCAATAGTTTTAAAATCTGGATAGTAGGCAAATGGGTATCAGTTCTTTTATTACTGAAGTATCTCTATGTTTACACTTCATGTGTAAAATTAAAAGAAACTTTTTAATATATTCTCATTTAAGGAAATGACTCAAGTAGAGTGAAAGTAAAAATGGTTAAATTAGAAAAAAGAACTCTTCATTTTACTATGCTTCAGGCAATTTTAATAAGACTTTCACGTTGATGAGTTAACACATATGTGCAAAAACAAGACACATTCACACCCGAACACACAAATTCACAGTGTTATACTCAAGACACCAAAGGGACTTAAGCTAGCCTTATTGATAATTCCTTCCTGTGAAAGTCCAAATCCCTGTGTATTGACATCAATGAATTCCACACTGTCAATTTACTCTACAGATTTTTTTGATGGCCTATTCTACTAAACACTCAGCAGTATTCCACATTTCTACATTACTTCTACATTTCTACATTATTTCTACTGGAACTTTTAAAAACATAACCCAGGACCCCAAAGCAAGAAGAAGAAGAAGGAGGAGGAGGAGGAGGAGGAGGAGGAGGAGGAGGAGGAGAAGGAGAAGGAGGAGGAGGAGAAGGAGGAGAAGGAGGAGAAGGAGGAGAAGGAGGAGAAGGAGGAGAAGGAGGAGGAGAAGAAGAAGAAGAAGAAGAAGAAGAAGAAGAAGAAGAAGAAGAAGAAGAAGAAGAAGAAGAAGAAGAAGAAGAAGAAGAAGAAGAAGAAGAAGAAGAAGTTGTTTCAGTGTTACTTTAATTTTAACTCCTTATTCCTTAGTGCATGACTTGGAAGGACTAGGATTTAAAATGTTTATTCTGGTTTTTCTCTTTCAAGTTCTCTTCCTGGAACCCACATGGTAGATGGTGAGACCTGACTGCTCCAAGGTTTTCTCCAACTTCCACATGTACCCCATGGCATGTGTGCACATCCAGTATACATACAAATGAAATAATTGTAAATGAATTAAAAATAATAGATTTGTTTACTAATAGACTAGATGATTATTTTTTAGATTGATTTATTAAGATGCATATTTTGATTTATTAGATGCATTCTTCATATTATAGTTTGTGCAGGACCGCCCCCTTAAGACCATATTATAGATGTCAGACATTGTGGCAGTGTTTGAAGTGGTTCTGGAGACACTGGGGTATAGCTCAGAGCTGCAGAAGTCATACCACTTGACCACTTGAGTCGGGTTGTTGGGAGCACCATGTTCTGCATTTGTTTCAATCTCTGCCTCATGGTCACCATGTTTTGAAACACCATGGTGCTGCTTCTGATACATTTGAAATTGACCCAAATCAATTCTTCCCCTTAGACATTCTCAGGTACTTGGGCACGAAGACACAAAAGCACCTAATATAATTTGTTCAGTACTCATTCATTTTGATTTTGCAAATATTTATTGAGTGTCAATCATTATTCTGAGCATGGGGCATATGTGGTTTTTTTTTTCTGTCAGTTCTTTTAAATTTCTCAGTCTTTCTTGCTTAATTCTGTTGAAGTCTAACATAGCAGTGGGCATGCTTTCCTTTCCACTGTGAAAGTGGTTTGCTGGAGGACAAGTTCCTAATTTAAAGATGATGAAAATCAGGGATAATGAGTAGTACATGGCCACTTAGCTATTAAATGTAGAACCAGAAATCAGAATTAATCCTTACCTAATGAGACTAAGATTGTTGTTTGTAATATGATGCCTATAGAATAATCCATATAATATATAGATGCAAATTAAGGGACAAGAATGAAATGTTCATCCATGAATTGTATTCGTTTTTAAAATTTTTATTGGTTATTTTATTTACATTTCAAATATTATCCCCCTACTGTTTTCTCCCGAAACCCCTCACCCCACCTCTTCTTCCCTGCTTCCATGAGGATGCTCCCCCATCCACCCACCCACCCACTCCAGCCCTATCACCCTATCATTCCCCTATGCTTGGACATCAAGCTTTTACAGGACTCAGGGCTTCCCCTCCCAGTGATGCCAGACAAGGCTACCCTCTACCACATATTCAGCTGGAACTATGGGTCCCTCCATGTATATTCTTTGGTTGGTGGTTTAGTCCCTGGGAGCTCTGGGGTGTCTGGTTAGTTGATATTGTTGTTCTTCCCATGGAGTTACAAACCCCTTCAGCTCCTTCAGTCCTTCCCCCAACTACTCCACTGGGGTTCCTGTGCTCAGTTCGATGTTTGGCTGCAAGCATTCACATCTGTATCCTTAAGGCTCTAACAGAGCCTCTCAGGAGACATCTATATCGAGTTTCTGTCAGCAAGCACATCCCCAGCATCAGCAAATGTCTGGGTTTGGTGACTGCATATGGGATGGGCCCCCAGTTGGGGCAGTCCCTGGATAGCCACTCTCTCAGTCTCTGTTCCACTCCTTGTCTGTACATTTCCTTTAGACAGGAGCAATTCTGGGTTCAAATTTTGTGAAGGGTGGTTGTCCCCATCCCTCAACCAGGAATCATGACTAACCTCTGGATATGGTCTCTGCAGGTTCTCTCTCCCCTTTGTTGGGTATTTCTGTTAATGACATCCCCACTGGGTGCTAGGAGCCTCTTGCTTTTCTGGCATCTTGGACTTTCTGGTGGCTAAACATATTTCTCACCCCCCATTGCCACACACCTCTGTTCAATTTCCTGACCTTCTGTACATTTTGCTCATATCCTCCCACACCTAATCCTGCCCCATTCTCCTCTCCCCCTCCTCTCTTCATCCCAAATCCATCTCATCATCAACCTCCAGTGATAATTTTGTTTGTCCCTCCAAGTAGGACTGAGGCACCCACACTTGAGCCTTCCCTTTTCTTGACCTTTATATGATCTGAAGTTGTATCATGGGTATCCCCAAGGTTTTTCCTAATATCCACTCATCAGTGAGTACATAACATGTGTGTTACTTTGTGACTGTTTTACCTCACTCAGGATGATAATTTCTAGTTCCATTGATATACCTAAGAATTTCATGTACTCATTGTTTTTAATGGCTGAGTAGTACTCCACTGTGTAAATATTCCACATTTTCTGTATCCATTCTTCTGTTGAGGGACATCTGGATTGTTTCCAGCTTCTGGCTATTATAAATAAGGCTGCTATGAACGTAGTGGAGCATATGTCCTTGTTATAGGTTGGAGCATCTTTTGGGTACATGCAGAGGAGTGGTATAGCTTGGTCCTCAGATAAACTATTTCCAATTTTCTGAGGAACCAGCAGACTAATTTCTGCTTGTACCAGTTTAGGAGTAGTGTTTCTCTTTCTCTACAGCCTTGCTGTCACCTGAGCTTTTTATCTGACTGGTACGACATGGAATCTCAGGTCATTTTGATTTGCATTAACCTGATGACTAAGGATGTTGAATATTTCCTTAAGTGCTTCTCAGCCATGCAAGATTCCTCAGTTGAGAATTCTCTGTTTAGCTTTGTACCCTATTTTTAATAGTGTTTGGTTCTCTGGAGTCTAATTTCTTGAATTCTTTGTATATTTTGGGTATTATCCCACTATCATATGTAGGTTTAGTTAAGATCATTTCCCAATCTGTTGGTTACACTTTTGTCCTAATGACAGTGTCCTTTGACTTATAGAAGCTTTTCAATTTTATGAGGACCCATTTGTCCATTCTTGATCTTAGAACATAAGTCATTGGTGTTCTGTTCGGGAAGTTTTCCCCTGTGCCCATGAATTCGGGGCTCTTCCCTACATTCTCTTCTATTATTTTGAGTGTATCGAATTTTATGTGAAGTTCCTCGATCCACTTGGATCTGCTTTGTACAAGGAGATCAGAATGGATCAATTTGCATTTTTCTACATGCAGACTGACAGTTGAACCAGCACCATTTGTTAAAAATGCTTTCTTTTTTCCACTGACTTTTTTAGCTTCTTTTTCAAAGATCAAGTGACTAAATGTGTGTGGGTTCATTTTTGGGTCTTCACTTCCACTGATCTACTTGTCTGTCTCTGTATCAATACCATGCAGTTTTTAATCACTATTGATCTTTAGTGTAGCTTGAGGTCATGGATGGTGACTCTCTCAGAAGTTCTTTTATTGTTGAGAACAGTTTTCACTATCCTGGGTGTTTTGTTAGTCTAAATAACTTTGAGAATTGCTCTTTCTAACTCTATGAAAAATTGAGTTGAAATTTTGATGGGGATTGTATTGAGTCTGTAGATTGCTTTTGGTAAGATGGCAATTTTTACTATATTAATCCTGCCAATCCATGAGCATGGGAGGTCTTTCCATCTTCACGATCTTTGTCAATTTATTTCTTCAGGGATTTGAGATCTTTCATTTGATTGTTTATAGTCACATGGAAATATTTCATATTATTTGTGACTATTGTGAAGGGTATCATTTCCCTAATTTTTATCTTAGCCCTTTTATCTTTTGAGTAGAGGAAGGTTATTGACTTGTTAGAGTTAATTTTATGTCCAGCAACTTCGCTGAAGTTTTATATCTGCTGTAGGAGCTCTCTGATAGAATTTTTGTGGTCACTTAGGTATAATATCATATCATCCACAAATAGTGATATCTTGACTTCCTCCCTTCAAATTTGTACTCTTTGATCTCCTTTTGCTGTCTAATTGCTCTGGCTAGCATTACAGTACTATACTGAATAGGTAGGGAGAGAGTAGACAGCCTTGTCTTGTCCCTAATTTTAGTGGAATTGCTTTGAATTTATCTCCATTTAGTTTGATGTTGGCTATTGGTTTGCTATATATTGCTTTATTGTATTTAGATATGAACCTTAATTTCCCGATCTCTTTAATACTTTTAGTATGAATGGGTATTGTATTTTGCCAAAGTCCTTTTTAGCATCAAGTGAGATGATTATATGGTTGTTTTTGTTTGAGTTTGTTAACAGTGATTATATGGATTTATTTCTGTATATTGAACCATCTGTGAATTCCTGGGATGAAGCATCCTTGATTGTGGTGGATGATCATTTTGATGTGTTCTTAGATATGGTTTGTGAGAATTTGATTGGGTATATTTGCATCAATATTCATAAGGGAAATTGGTTTGTAGTCTCTTTCTTTGTTGGATCTTTTGTTGTTTAGGTATTAGTGTAACTATGGCTACATAGAAGGAATTGGGTAGTGTTCCTTCTGTTTCTGTTTTGTGGAATAGTTTGAGAAGTACTGGAATTAGATCTCTTGAATGTCTGATAGAATTTAGCACTAAACCCATCTGCCTCTGGACTTTTTTTCTTTTTCTTTTCCTTTGAGCGACCTCAAATAGACTGCTTTTATTTCCGTGGGGGTTAAGGAGCTGTTTAGATTACGTTTTTGATCCTGATTTAACTTTGGTAACTGGTATCTATCTAGAAAATCATCCACTTCACCCAGGTTTTCCAGTTCTGTTGAGTATAAACTTTTGTAGTAGGATTTGATTATTTTTTGAATTTTCTCTTTTTCTGTTGTAATGATTCCCTTTTTGTTCCTGATTTTTTTAAATTGGATACTGTCTCTGTGCCCTCTGGTTAGTCTGACTAAGGGTTTATCTATCTTGTTGATTTTCTCAAAGACCTAGTTCTTAGCTTTGTTGATTCATTGTATAATTCTCTTTGTTTTTACTTGGTTGATTTCAGCCATGCGTTTGATTATTTTCAGTCATATACTCCACTTGGGTGTATTTGCTTCTTTTTGTTCTAGAGCTTTCAGATGAGCTGTTACACTGCTAGTGTATGATCTCTCCAACTTCTTTATGGAGGCACTCAGAGCTATGACTATTCCTCTTAAGCCTGCTTTCACTGTGTCCCATAAGTTTGGATATGTTATGACTTCATTTTCATTGAATTCTAAAAAGTTTTTTATTTCTTTCTTTATTTCTTCCTTGGCCAAGGTATCATTCAGTAGATAATTGTTCAATCTCCACGTGTGTGAGGGCTTTCTGTTGTTTTGGTTGCTGTTGAAGACCAGCTTCAGTCTGTGGTGGTCCAAAAGAATACATGGGATTAATTCAATGTCCTTGCATCTGTTGGAGTTTGTTTTATGTTCCAGCATATGGTTGATTTTTGAGAACTTATCATGAGTTGGTGAGAAGAAGGTATATTCTTTTGTTTTAGGGTGAAATGTTCTATAGATATCTGTTAAATCCATTTGGTTCATATCTTAGTTTCTCAGTGTTTCTGTTTAGTCTCTGTTTCCATGATGTGTTTATTGATGAGAATGGGTATTGAAATTCCCTATTATTATTGTGTGAAGTTCACTGTGTGCTTTGAGCTTCAGTAATGTTCCTTTAACAGATGTGGGTACCCTTGCCTTTAGGGCATAGATGCTCAGAATTAAGAATTCATCTTGGTGGATTTTTTTTGATGAATATGTAGTATCATTCCCCAGTTTTTGATAAATTTTGGTTGAAAGTTTATTTTGTTGGATATTAGAACTATTCCAGCTCATTTCTTGGGATTATTTGCTTGGAAATTTTTTCCCCAGCCTTTTACTTTGAGGTAATATCTGTCTTTGTCACTGAGATATGCTTCCTGTACGCAGTAAAATGCTAGATCCCATTTACACTGGATCCAGTCTTTTAGCCTCTTCTTTTTATTGGGGAATTGAGTCCATTGATGTTGAGAGATATTAGGTACTAATGATTGTTGGTTCCTGTTAGTTTTGTTGCTAGAGGTGGAATTATGTTTGTGTGTTTCTCTTCTTTTGTGTTTGTTGTGAAAATATTAATTTCTTGCTTTTTCTTGGGTGTAGTTTCTCACTTTGTGTTAGGATTTTTCCTTCTTTTATCTTTTAGTGGAAAGGTATTGTTTAACTTTGATTTTGTCTTGATATACCTTGGTTTCTCTATTTATAGTAATTGCAAGTTTTGCTGGATATAGACACTTAGGGCTGGCATTTTTGTTTTCTTAGGGTGTGTATGACATCTGCCCAGGATCTTCTGGTTTTTAGAGTCTCTGCTAAGAAGTCTGGTGTATTTCTGATACGTCTGCCTTTATATGTTACTTGACCTTTTCCCCTTACTACTTTTAATATTCTTTTTTTTGTTCTGTTCATTTGGTGTTTTAATTATTAGGTGATGAGAGGAATTTCTTTTCTGTTTGGTGTTCTGTAGGCTTCTTTTATGTTTATGGGCATCTCTTTCTTTAGGTTAGGGAAGTTTTCTTCTATAATTTTGTTGAAGATGTTTGCTGGCCCCTTGAATTAAGAATCTTCCCTCTCTTTTATACCTATTATTTTCATGTTAGATATTTTCATTGTGTCCTGGATTTCTTAATTTTTTTTGAGATAGGAGCTTTTCGCCTTTTTTATTTTCCTTGATTGTTGTGTAGATGCCTTGTATGGTATCTACGAGAGTGAGTCTCTCTTCTATCTCTTGTATTCTGTTGGTGATGCATCTGTGACTCCTGTTCTCTTTCCTAGGTTTTCCATCTCCAGGGCTGTCTCCCATTGTGTTTTCTTCAATGTTTCTATTTCCATATTTAGATCCTGGGTGGTTTTGTTCAATTCCTTCACCTGTTTGATTGTGTTCTCCTGTATTTCTTTAAGTGAGTTTTTTTTTTTTAATGTCTTACAGGATAGGGCTAGACCATGGGTGCACTGGGAGGCTTGGATAGTTGGTCTGGAGTCTGGGCCTATGGTATCATTAATATTTACATTTCCTCGTCATCCAACAATGTTTTCATTTTGAATCTTATAGACCTTTGATTTTTGAAAGCCATGTATGGAGCATGAATTTAAATGTATGTTTGGACTTTCTTTTTCATGGTTTTCCAGGGTAAAATAAAAAAAAGGTCATTTTACTCTTTTCTTGTTCTGTGAATTTGAGACAGATGCAAGGACCTATGGGGTTTCAACATGCCAGGGCCTCCTACTTGCAGCCCCATGCTTCTTTCCTGGCTTCTTGTGTCTCTTGAAGTTCTCAAAGCAGAAGCTTAAAGTTTTCAAGGCTTGTTGAAACTCTCAGGATAAAAACAAGCTTTGATGCCTACCTACCAAGCTGCTTCAGTGGTTTTTGTTTGTTTTATTGATATTATTGTTTTGTTTTTATCATCTACAGAATTATGTATTCAGAGAAATACAGCAGTTTATGAAGTGGTTTCTGAAAAAAAACTTATTCTATCTATGTCTTGGTGTATTTGGAAGATTGTTCACACTACTTTGTCTACTTTTTTACATACCTTTCCTGGTATTTATTTGATCTCTCCACTGCTTATGCTGCTTCTTTCTATTAGAATAGAAAATCAAGATTTATCTTACAATTTTACTATGATAGGTCTGAGGAGATAGCTTAGCTTATAAAGTAGATAGCATGGAAGCATGAGGATCTGAGTTCAATTCCCAACACCCATATAAAATACCAGGTATGTAGCTATGCACTTGTCACCACAGCTGTGAAAAGTTAGATAAGCAAGTCTCTGAAACTCTCTGGTCAAAAAGCCTAAGCAAATTTGCAGGCCTAATGTTCTAGTGAGAAACCCTGTCTCACCCTAAAATAGGGTGTATGCTTTCCAAGAAATTATAGTTTAAGTTGGTCTGTTATACACATACACACATGCACATGCACACACACACACACACACACACACACACACACACACACACACACACGAATCTTCACCTGCACGTACAGATGTGCTCATATATACATAGTCGTGCATAGTGCATAGAAACTGTATATACATACAGAACACACATGAAAACTCCACTACCACACACATAAATTTTACTGTGGTAGTATAATTTTCAAGTTTTGTAATTTGAAATACTATGACTTTTATATTTGGAAATAATATTATTCCTATTGAAAAATATTCTTTATCCTATGATTCTGGGACACTTTTTTCAAATATGGTCAGAATTTTAGTGAAGAAATACTTTGGTAGTTTTAAATTAAGAATTACAAGGTTCCAGTTTTTGACAGGTCTATTACCTTTTCCATGAGGAATATGAAAAGAGTGACTTTTGGCTTTAAGATGATTGACAGTATCTTGCTTGTCTGAGGTTAGTAGTCACCTGTATCTAACACCAACGGCAGAAACCATCAGTAGACGAGTTATTTCACCCACTCCAGTTGTTCAGCTCGATGGGATCCACTTGAGATGCCTTCAGTGTGAAGGAACTTGCCATCTTGAATCTGGTAAAGATTCTCTTAGTTCAAAGGTAAGCTTTCTGAATTCGAACTGGAAGAGAGTAATTGAAAGAATTAATGAGTCTCAGCTCAGTAGAATCTCAGCTTAGTATGATCTGTTATTCATGCTTTTCAAAAGCAGGATAGCATGATGCTACAAAGCCTAGAGACAGAATCTATAATGAATGTTCACAGCCAACTGGGCTCACTCTCCTCCCTGAGAAGAGAGTGGTGGGTGGCTAAGACAGACAGCACTTCGCCCCTCAAAACAAAGCACATGCATACAGCCCCTTCAGAACCTCGCTTATAGAATGCTGTTATACTATATTACCAATTTTCTCTTCTTGAAAAGTTGGATTTGGTGGAGTAGAGAAAAATAGAGATGAATGACACAGCAAATTCAGTTTGTTCTGGATGATGTTCTGAAGTCATTGTTGAAGAGAAGTTCTAATTTGACGAGACAGTCTTTTGTAAATAGGAGTCTCTAGAGACTATAGCTGAGATCTCACCTCACTGATTCTCACTATAAGAGAGATTTAACAGGACTACAGGTTATGAGTTGAGTCATTGAGCACATTACGGCCCAGAATATCATAATTAAAATGTATGTCTATAGCCACCTTGGTAATGATTGAGTGATCGTCTTCTTGCCTCAAGCTGGCTTGCACGAGTGTTCTGTTTCAGGCACCAGATGATCACTTCCAAAGGTCACATGCAGCAGCTCGGAGGGAGTAAGAGCTGCCCCAGTGTCTGTGGGCACTTCCCCTGCAGCTGTCTCTCTGCGGCTCATTGAGCATCCAGGTGGCAGCCGTGGAGTTTGACATCCCAGAGTTCAGTAGGGCAAGGGCAACCTCAACGTGTAGTGATGCGCTTCCCATTTAGAAGTGGCTACTCAGGAAATTGACAGGGTAAAGCCCTAATTAGAAAGACCAGCAGGTCTCTCTTTACCCCGGGATGCTTTGACAGAGCTGTCACTGTCTTCCCCCAGGCAGGATCATCAGGCTGGAACATTGAGTAAAAAAAAAAAAAAAGAAAAAGAAAAACCATTTTCTTCAGTGTTCAACATAAATAACTCTTTTTTTTTCTTTTATATTCTTTTTTTTTAACTTGAATATTTCTTATATACATTTCGAGTGTTATTCCCTTTCCCGGTTTCCGGGCAAACATCCCCCTCCCCCCTCCCCTTCCTTATGGGTGTTCCCCTCCCCACCCTCCCCCCATTGCCGCCCTCCCCCCAACTGTCTAGTTCACTGAGGGTTCAGTATTAGCAGGACCCAGGGCTTCCCCTTCCACTGGTGCTCTTACTAGGATATTCATTGTTACCTATGAGGTCAGAGTCCAGGGTCAGTCCATGTATAGTCTTTAGGTAGTGGCTTAGTCCCTGGAAGCTCTGGTTGCTTGGCATTGTTGTACATATGGGGTCTCGAGCCCCTTCAAGCTCTTCCAGTTCTTTCTCTGATTCCTTCAACGGGGGTCCTATTCTCAGTTCAGTGGTTTGCTGCTGACATTCGCTCTATATTTGCTGTATTCTGGCTGTGTCTCTCAGGAGCGATCTACACTTCTGCACTTCTTTGCTTCATCCATCTTGTCTAATTGGGTGGCTGTATATATGGGCCACATGTGGGGGCAGGCTCTGAATGTGTGTTCCTTCAGTCTCTGTTTTAATCTTTGCCTCTCTCTTCCCTGCCAAGGGTATTCTTGTTCCCCTTTTAAAGAAGGAGTGAAGCATTCACATTTTGATCATCCGTCTTGAGTTTCATTTGTTCTAGGCATCTAGGGTAATTCAGGCATTTGGGCTAATAGCCACTTATCAATGAGTGCATACCATGTAACATAAATAACTCTTATCATTAGCACTGTGACAAGTGAAAGGAAGACCAGCAGGCCAAAAGATAGGGATTTATGCATCCTTGAGAATCATGAGCGGTGCTGAGTTTTCAGCAGCCAGGGAATCAGCCTTAGCCTCTGAGGATGCTGCTTGCTGCAGGAAACTGCAAATAAAATCTGTAAGACCCTCCAGTTTGCAGTGACTGATGCTTGAATGGATCCACTGGGAATAGTTTTAAACTGAGAAATAAACAGGGGTATGTGGCACCTGATTCAAATCTTGGACTAATTTAGTGTTGTTTTTGTTTGTCTGTCTGTGTCTCTTTGGGGTGTGTGTGTGTGTGTGTGTGTGTGTGTGTGTGTGTGTGTTGTTTGTTTTTGAGGCTTCTTCACTTCTTTGAGGTTTGAAACATCTGTCTTAAAGTGGAGGACTGCAAATGACTACCTACCTTACCAATCTAAGGTAGTTTTGTTTATTAACATTCTGAACTCTTTGGGGAAAACAAAGAATTCTTGCACCACAAACTGAACTCTCTGTGTACACACACGCAGAACATTTATTCCCTGTGGTTAAAAAGAAATGTCACCAGATGGCATGGCAGTTTCTTCAGTTGTTACGAAGGCCAAGAATCTTTATCTTAATTTCTTTTCAATCAATAATAATTCTGTATTCACAAGGAAGGGGAAGCAGAAAGTAAACGGTCCTCCTTTGAAGGAAGCTGTGATGTAATGATTTGGTGGGCAACTACATAGTTTAATTAAGCACTCTGATTAAATCAATGTGTATCCAACAGTTCAGGCTGGCAATCAGCTTAATCTCATTAAATGTTGTTCTGGCCCCAATAATTGATTAATAATACATTATCATTTATGAATTATTGACTTCGAGTTATTATAATTGTGCCTGCTTTCCTCATTGCACCTGCTGCCACATGTTAATTACCAAATCCTTAAGCATTTTTCTTGGGATAACTTTACAGATATAGGTGATGGGCTTTTTTTTTTTAACTTTTTTTTTTATTAACTTGAATATTTCTTATATACATTTTGAGTGTTATTCCTTTCCCGGTTTCGGGCAAACATCCCCCCTCCCCTCCCCTTCCTTATGGGTGTTCCCCTCCCCACCCTCCCCCATTGCCGCCCCTCCCCCAACTGTCTAGTTCACTGGGGGTTCAGTCTTAGCAGGACCAGGGCTTCCCCCTTCCACTGGTGCTCTTACTAGGATATTCATTGCTACCTATGAGGTCAGAGTCCAGGGTCAGTCCATGTATAGTCTTTTTAGGTAGTGGCTTAGTCCCTGGAAGCTCTGGTTGCTTGGCATTGTTGTACATATGGGGTCTCGAGCCCCTTCAAGCTCTTCCAGGTCTTTCTCTGATTCCTTCAACGGGGTCCTATTCTCAGTTCAGTGGTTTTGCTGACATTCGCCTCTGTATTTGCTGTATTCTGGCTGTGTCTCTCAGGAGCGATCTACACTTCTGCACTTCTTTTGCTTCATCCATCTTATCTAATTGGGTGGCTGTATATATGGGCCACATGTGGGCAGGCTCTGAATGGGTGTCCTTCAGTCTCTGTTTTAATCTTTGCCTCTCTCTTCCCTGCCAAGGGTATTCTTGTTCCTTTTAATGAAGGAGTGAAGCATTCACATTTTGATCATCCGTCTTGAGTTTCATTTGTTCTAGGCATCTAAGGTAATTCAGGCATTTGGGCTAATAGCCACTTATCAATGAGTGCATACCATGTATGTCTTTCTGTGATTGGGTTAGCTCACTCAGGATGATATTTTCCAGTTCCAACCATTTGCCTACAAATTTCATAAAGTCGTTGTTTTTTATAGCTGAGTAATATTCCATTGTGTAGATGTACCACATTTTCTGTATCCATTCCTCTGTTGAAGGGCATCTGGGTTCTTTTTTCCAGCTTCTGGCTATTATAAAAAAAGGCTGCGATGAACATAGTGGAGCACGTGTCTTTTTTATATGTTGGGGCATCTTTTGGGTATATGCCCAAGAGAGGTATAGCTGGATCCTCAGGCAGTTCAATGTCCAATTTTCTGAGGAACCTCCAGACTGATTTCCAGGGTGATGGGGTTTTTAATGAAGTGAGATTATCTTCAGTTCAGAACTGGTTGGAATGAGCAAGGCTTTTTTTTTTTTTTTTTTTTTTTTTTTTTTTTTTTTTTCCGGAGCTGGGGACCGAACCCAGGGCCTTTGCGCTTCCTAGGCAAGCGCTCTACCACTGAGCTAAATCCCCAACCCCGAGCAAGGCTTTCTCAACCCGCCATTGTTCATAGAAAGGGCGCTTGACTTTTCAAAGGGACACTTAAAGAATGGAAAAGTACAGGGTTGGAGTTAGATACTGAGCTCTCCAGTGAAATGACTGGCACCGAAGTCTTAGGTCCCCAGCCTTTGAAGGCCAAAGAATTCTGCTTTATCAAAGCTCCCAAGTAAGTCCATGCTATAACCTGAGGGAATAGAATCTTACCAGGGATAGATTTCCCTGTCTTGTCTAGGGGAAGAGATAGTTTCTCAGAGAGGAAAGGAGAGCTTATATCTTGGAGGAAAACGGCTTCTTATGGCTCTATCCAAAAGAAAATATGTTAATCAGTTATCGATAGAATTTTTATTTTAGTGCAATGAATAATATAAAGGAATTATTTCAAGAAAGACATTACCCAAGATGCACAGAGCACATGAAGACATCTTTTGTAATACCTGCCTGAAACTTATCTTGAGTCACCATTCTTGACTGGGTACTGGTGACACTTCTGTCTGTAAGGTCTAGAAATCCCATGGGTATCTAAGAATCTGAGCAGAGGAGTGATTTAGGGAAGCTAAGAGATAGGTTGGTGATATTCAGGGAAATTCCCTTCAGAGGGGTCTTTGGTCTAAGAAGGTGAGGCATTTCATCTAAGCCATTTTAGATACTTTGTATTCTACAGTATTATTCCTTTAGTACTATTATTTCATTTTACATTATTATAATTATTATATTATATGGTTAGAAAAATCTAAATTGAAAGCCCCAATGTGGCTAGTAGGTCTTGTAGAAAAGTTAAAGTAAGATCTGGAAAAGAGTGCATATCAAGCAGCTGTTGGCAAGTGAAAGTTGCTAAAAATCGGGACAGCCAATTTTCTCTAAAAGTGTAGCCTCTGATAAGTCAGGCATGCCCCAGTGGAAGACAAGAATGTTTGGGCAACATAAATTAGACTTGACAAATATGGAACAGCAAAGAAGGCCCAATGTCGGTAGCCTTTTGGTATAGTGGTTAGAATTTATAAACAGGGTGCTATTGGAATGAACAGGCTATTGTCTTATGAATAGAAACATCTGAGTCCCTGTAGGAACTCTCTTGGGACAGTGTACAATTTGTCTTGAAAATATGTGGATCTGAAAAAAATGATATTGAAAAACCTTGCTCTTAGATGATTGTTGGCTCAGATGATTGGTTCTTCTTGTAGTTAAGGTACACATCACTAGTTTTTTGAATAATGACTTCCTTCTTTACACCCCTTCAGCCAGCAGGGCTATTAAAACAAATAGCCAAACAAAACTAACAAACTCGACCAATGTTATTTAATTTTTGCCTTCTATAATTATAGTCTATTTGTGAACATACACAGATTTCACATTCACCTTCCTATTTGTCATAATTAGGTATTTGTTGTTAAAATGATGTTCTAGCCTGTGATTGGACACTTGTTCTAGGCCAAGTATGTACACAAAAGGGAAGTCTAGTGAGATTTGACTTGGAAATTACAACAATATGGATGAGAGATGCTTCGTGTACTGGCTCAATCTTTTAACACATTAAATTCTTTTTTATTCTTGTTTCCTGCTCTGGTGAGTAGATGATGGTATCTTCTCAGAATTCGAGTTGACATTTTGTTGGTTACAATAAGGTGGGAGCATCATTTCAACTCTTCCTTTGGCCCATTGGTTTTGTTCTTTTATTAAGTGTCTTTACTCTTGATTGACCCTTTCCTGATGATATCTACAGAACTTTCCCCCTTGCTGTGTGGTGCCATCTGTGGTCTATACTTTCGTATCTTAGTTTATTATTTTGTGTGCCATTTCTCCACCCATAGCATGCAAGTTTTGTTTCTATCACATTTGAGTATATTCTGATAATGGATGGGGAAATCTTGGGCTTTGATTTGCTTTAAGAACATTCTAATGATTCATAAACTTTTATGTCGTTTCAAAAAAGTTTTCATATTAGCTTGTCTTGTTGCAGAACATAAAAACAAAACTCCTACTGGGGTTTTTATTTGGATTTCATTAAAATTATGTATCTGCCTGGAAAAATTTCCAGTTTTGTGATATTGAAGTTTCCTTTCTAAGAAGGTTCAATAAACATATATTTCTCCAGTTAACTAAAGATTCCCAATAGTTTTTGTAAAATTTCACAGTTTTGGAATAAATAGCTTATTTATACATTATGATTTTTCTGGTAATTTATATACTGATGGGCTTTTGTAAATGACATATGCTTTAAATTTTCTTGTAAGATGATTCTTATTGGCATAGACATATTTCTAGGACTTTTGTTCTTAGAAAGCCAAGTACACTACCATTAAAAATTTAAGTAATGCTTTCCTGTACATTATTCAGTGTTCTCTAGATGGATAATCATGTCATCCACTGATGACAGCTTTCTCCCTTGGTTTATGTGTTATATTCTTCATTTTTCTCTAATTTTTAATGCACCCAGAATAGTTTTTAGAAGTAGGAACAATGGCAGTAGTTATTTTCTTATTCTCATATTCATCCATCTTAAATTCTAAAATATTTTCAACTTTCCATCACTAACTTTTAAATTTATTGAAGTGTTGCACACCTTCTAACCCCCAACACATGTGTACACACTCACTCCATCTCCACACACATGCACTCATGAGTTTATTTATTTATGAGATAAAAAAGGTGCTATTCTACTCACCATTTGCTAAAATACTTTTTGAAACATAAATGGATATTGAATTTTATTCACTGTTTCTTCTCACATCTATTATGTTTATCAAATAGTTTTTTTCCTATAACATGTTATTGAGATAAATCACATTAATTGATTTTTTGATATTAAACTAAACTTATGTTCCTGGAATAAACCCATCTGTCAATATATATTAACTTCTGAATTCAGTGCTTGGTCAAAGTTGGGAGGTGGAGGACTTGTATGTGGGTACTGATGGTTAAAAGAAGCATGGGATTTTTTTTTAACTGCCTCTGTCTGCTTTGGGTACCATGGTTGAGCTTGCTCATTAAAATTAGGCTGAGCAACTTCTTCATCTTCCCATTATGTAGAAATCTCTGTAACTTGAGACATTATTTATGGTTATTTATTTATTTATTTATTTATTTATTTATTTATTATTATGGTTCTCTGGGTCTGGTGGTTTTATGTGAGAAATTTTAACCTGTTGACTCAATTGCTTCATGATCAACATTTTCTCCTATTTATTTCTGAGAAAATATTGTATGTGCATATGTTAGGCTGCACGTGTATGATAACGTGCACAAGCATGTGTGGGACATAGGGAAATTCAGATGTTGTAGTGCAGGTGTTATCAATCTGTCTTGTATAACACTCTCATCCCTGTTTTCTCCTTCCTTTTTTCCCACCTTCCTTCCTTTGCTCCTTCCTTTCTCCTTTCCTCCCCCTTCCTTTCCTTCCATCTCTCCCTTTCTTCTTTTTTAATTGGATATTTTCTTTATTTACATTTCAAATGTTATCCCCTTTCCCTGTTTCCCCTCTGGAAACCACTATCCCATCCTCCCTCCCCCTGCTTCTATGAGGGTGTGCCTCCACTCACTCACCCACTCCACCTCCCTGCACTGGCATTCCCCTACACTGGGACATTGAACCTTCCCAGGACCAAGGGCCTCTCCTCCCACTGATGTCTGATCTGCTACATATCCAGCTGGAGTCATGGGTCCTTCCATATGTACTCTTTGGTTGGTAGTTTAGTCCCTGGGAGCTCTGGAGGGGTCTAGTTCATCCTATGGGTTGCAAACCCTTTCAGCTCCTTCAGTCTTTCTCTAACTCCTCCATTGGGGACCCTGTCCTCAACTGGCTGTGAGCATCCGACGTCTGTATTTGTCAGGCTCTGGCAGAGACTCTCGGGAGACAGCTAAATCTGGCTCCTGTCAGCGTGCACTTCTTGGCATCCACAATAGTGTTAGTGTTTGGTGTCTGTATATGGGATGGATCCCCATGTGGGGCAATCTCTGGATGGTCTTTCATTCAGTCTCTGCTCTACACTTTGTGTCTGTCTTCCTCCTGTGAGTATTTTGTTCCCTCTTCTAAGAAGGACTGAAGTATCCACACTTTGGTTGTCTTTTTGAGCTTCATATGGTCTGTGAATTGTATCTTGGGTATTTTGAGCTTTTGGGCAACTATGCACTTATCAGTGAGTTCATATCACGTGTGTTCTTTTGTGATTGGGTTATCTCACTCAAGATAATATGTTCTATTTTCATCTATTTGCCTAAGAATTTCATGAAGTCATTGTTTTTAATGTGTAGATGTACCACATTTTCTGTATCCCTACCTCTGTTGAAGGACATCTGGTTTCTTCCCAGCTTCTGGCTATTATAAATAAGGCTGCTATGAACATAGTAGAGCACGTGTCTTTGCTATATGTTGGGGCATCTTTTGCGTATATGCACAGGAGTGGTATAGCTGGGTCCTCAGGTAGTACTATGTCCAATTTTCCTTTCTTATTTACTTATTTCCTTCCATTTTGGGGGTGGATATGTGAAGATAGAGCTCCTCCCTGGACTGCAGCTTCTTAAATGGAGCCTGATTGTCCTGAAAGCCCCTGGGATCAGTCTGTATCTGTCTTCCCACACCTGGGACTGCAAGCATGCAGCGCCACCTCTGAATTCTTTAATATAGGTTCTGAGGTCCTCATAATATTTTTATGATCATGGCTAATAGAATTTCAAGTTGTATTGGTTGTGTTATCTTGAATTAAAAATTCATGTCCTCATCCCTACATGGGAAACATTTTACTGATTGAGCTTTCTTCCCAGCCTTACTTTCTTTAATTTTTCTTTAGTTTCTATTCTTTTCTGATACAAATATTGAAAATCCAATTTTCTTCATTTTATTAAATTTTAATTATGTGTATGAGTGTTTTGAATGCATATATGTGTAGGACTTTTGTGCCTGCTGCTCTTGGGATTACAGATGGTTGTGAGCAGCCACGTGGGTGCTAGGAATTGAACTCCGGTTCTCTAGAAGAGCAGCAGTGCTCTTAACCACTGAGCCATCTCTCCAGCTGCTCATTTTCTTTTACAATCTTCTTCTGGTCTACATTCTTTGAATTTCTATGCTTCATTGTTCTTTTTTGTCAACTCTATTTTTATCTAACATCCATTACCATTAATTTCAACTTTATGAATTGATATAAACTTAGGGAGATTTTCTAGATTTTAAAAATGTTAAGTCATCTATTTGATTATAAATTGTTTCTATTATCAAAAGAATATAAAATGCATTTTACTCATACTTTGGAAATTATTGACCCTATTTTATAGCATTATATATGAAAATATTCTTAAATATCTCATGTATTCATGAGAGAATGTATATTTTTTGACCATTTATTCTATTATCTTGTATGTATGCCTTAGAGCAAACCTGCCAGTCTTTGTTACTTAACTCTCTTATATTTTCATTTACTTCTCTTCTTTTGATTGCCAAGTCTATTATATAAGAAAATTATGTTTAGCACTTCATTATACTGATGAGTTGTTTTTTAATGTAGCTAATAAATTTAGATTTATCTATGTTGAGAAACTTGATAATTATATATAAACGTAGAAGAAACACCTCATATTAATTAATTGACATATTGTTAATTATAGGGTGAGCTTTATCTTGACTACCATAATATCACTTTGTTTGATATTAATATTTATTGTTTAACAACTTGGGGGACAAGTATTTGTACAGTATAATTATGTGTTATAATGTATTCATTTGTGTGTCTATTGTCATCTTGTCTGACATTGTCTCTGCCAATTTACCAGGGGAACCTAGAGGAACACCCTGTAACTTCACACAAGATTCTTGCTAAGAGAATTTCTTCTACCTATCTCCTGGCAGAACACTTAACATATGTCAACTTTGGATTAAATTATTAGATTAGTGATTTCCAAACAACATCAATAGTATAAATTTCAATTAAAAATTAGCTGGAGAATGTGAATGTGTCTTTTCCAAAGCAGCAACAGAATTAAATCGAGGTAAGTTTTTTACTATTCCCTTTGTGAAGCAGTTTTGGTTTTGGTTTCTTTTGCAGAAAGTGTGTAGCTTGTTTAGAGCATCGATATTTACAATAGTCTCCTCTTAAAGCGTCCACTTTGGCCTGACTTTATGTCTTCTCTTATATCTCCTGTGACCTTTTCTATTGTCAAAATAAAACTTGAGTTGTCTGTGCGTTGCAGAAGACTCCCAGGGCTAAAGCTGACTTCGTTCCTCCATTACTCCTGGTTGTCTGCTGTCACTTTATTTTAGAGCACAGCATAGTTCCTTTCTAAGGTCTACATGGTGACACTCTATTTTATAACACGTCTGTGCTTTTTTTTCCTTTTGAGATTTTAGTGTGGGTGTCTCCTTTGCTTCATTTCCAGGAAAAGGAGAGTTTTCTCGAAGAGTATTTTTCATGACTTATTTTCAGAGTGGGTCTAGAAATCAGAAAAGTAATAGGATAAAAATATTAGAAACGTAAGAGTGGTTGGCTTTTCAATAGTCATGCAAACAACTGGATAACATTAGAAATGTATGTAAAATCTGTCATGAGTATGCCATGCCTAGAAAATATCAGGTCACCACACTTGTTTCTGTGGTGGCTTTATTCTTCCCTATAGTTATATGAAGGAACTCTATGTTTGAACTCCAACCACTATCAGGAGAAAAACTCATTTTACCAGCAGATGATGTTAAGAATAATATAACTGCAGATGCAGATGATAGTATTTTTAAAAGTCAGTGGCCAGTACAACAATTCCACTTGGATAGTTGTTCCAAATGTGTTCAAGTCTTTGGGTTTATCTGTGACACACACCAGATCCAAGCATGGAGTTAAATTCCAAAAGGTCAATTCCTATGATTCTACATTGCTTAGAAGTCTTTACATTCAACACTAGCATTGTGACATCTGAAGCTCTTTCTTTTAGAGTCATGGATTATCGGTGTTCAGTGTTTTATGGTATTTCACAATCTTAATGGATTTAGCATTGATCTCCCACTCACTACATTTCTTATTTTCAATGTATAGGGTGATATGACTTTAAGATCCTAGATATTAAACTTTATGCTGCACTATTGTGTTTTCCAGTAAACCAGGTAATCCATAATGAAGTGTTCAGAGGAGATTGTCAGGTGATTTCTGCAGCATGGTGTATCTTAGCCTATAAAAACAAAACAATAGAATCATATGCATGTCTCACTTGGTTAGTCATTAATTTAATATAATAAATAGTCATAATATTCATCATACATATAATTTAATTTTGTATTATGCACAGGATTAGGTAGTAAGGATATGGTAGTTAATGTTTTTCTGAGGAGGAAGAACACATATGTTTGTTTATGGCAAACATGTTATGAAAGCTTATAAATTCAAGATATAGTATAAAGAAGGAACTTGAAAACTATACTTGGAAGTAAAAAAATCAAATAAGACTGTAACAAGCTAATATTAGTAATAAGATGTCTTCCAGGTGCATGATAGAGTGCACACAGGGCTATCTTTTGGTTGAGAGGTCACAGCATTCAAAGGTCCTTTATTTAATTCATATATATTATTTAGTTCATTAATTCAATTACATTGCATCTATTAGGTACCAGGGAATTCATCAGGAATGTATGTCTATATGTTTTCTGGTTTTAATTTAAAAGTTTTGAGTACTCTCATGCTAAAGATAACTTATTCAATAAACCAGAAAAATTGTCACAGAAAAAAAATGTCTTAATAGCCACAAAGGAACAAAATTGGTTATTCTGATAAAGAATAAGAAGGAAGGAGTTTAGATCAATCATGTGGATAAGGGTTTCCTCATTAAATAGACAAATTTTAAACCTATGTCTTAATAGCAAAGCCTTACCATTTGAGAAAGAGATTGAAGAAGAGTGTGGAGACAAGAATAAGAGAATTCAGGGTGGAAGGAATAGCATGGGTGGTCACATAGCATGGACAGGCTTCTTGTGTTCCAGGAATGAAAACAGAAACTATGATGGCTGTGGGAAATAACATGGACAAACCCTGAGGCTCTTACAGTTTGAAGGCACTATAGCCAGAAACAATACTTGTTTCAATTTTAAATTGTAGATGGTGGGCAACTCAAAAGGTTTTTTTTCCCCTACATTCTATGTGTGAGTGTTTGATGTATGTCCATGTACCATTTATGTGCCTGCTGTTCCCAGAGGTGAGTACAGGACATGAGGGCCCCTAAAATGTAGTTACAGATTATTAGGAGCAGTGGTGTGTTTTTTTAAATGTTGCTAATGATTAAGAATTTAGAGGAAGAGAGGTGCCTGAAGAGGCAGCCCAGTTGGCATGTAATCTGAGGATCAATTCCCCTATCCTCATAAAAAGCTAGATGAGGCTACACATCCTCCTTTGTAAAATATTGCACACTGGGATATGGAGAAACGAGGATCTCTGGGGCTTTCTGGCTCCCAGTAAAGATCTATGTTCAGGTAGAGACAGCGCCTCAAGAGAATAAGGCAGAAAATAGTAGCACAGATGGCACGTCTGTGCACATATGTATATATATGTCACATTCACAAAGTTACGTATATATACACCCATGGAGTAGGAGGGCGGGAGGAAGAGAAGGCAGAAGAAGGAGAGAGAACAGAAAGAGGGCTAGGGAGAGGGAGAGGGAGAGGGAGAGGGAGAGGGAGAGGGAGAGAGAGAGAGAGAGAGAGAGAGAGAGAGAGAGAGCGAGGAGAGAGCGAGAGAGACAGAGAAAGATTCAATGAGAGATATCACAGAGAGAGACAGAGACAGAGACAGAGTTAGGGGTTTAGAATGTAATACTTCTGCAGGTGAATAATAAGATTAGAGAACTGGAAGACAAGGGAACAAGGAAGGAAGATCACAGCATGGCCAGAGGGGGGGGGGAGAGAGAGAGAGAGAGAGAGAGAGAGAGAGAGAGAGAGAGAGAGAGAGAGAGAGAGAGATTAGAGAATTGTTTGTGCAAGAAACAAGGAAGAAACTGGGCAGCTATTGGATGGCAGGTAGACTATGGACTGTTTTTCTAAACCTTGGAATTCAGCAAGAGGGGGAAGTTCTGCAGAGGGAGAGGATAAGTTACTGCTCAACATATACTCTTTAAGTCCATGAGCGTATGAAAGACAACGACAGTATGTAGGTGGACAATGGCCATTCAGTTCTATCTGGAGCTGAGAGAGCAGTCAGGACTTGTATGAGAGATGAATGCATTTTGGAAAATTGCTTCTCTGCAGTTTGTTAACCTACATGGTGAGAAATCAGGTTTCACACCTGGGAGTCCTCGCCTCTGATGCCAGCCTGGCATTGTTGTGATTCTGAGTTGGCCAGTGACACAGATAGTAAGCATCAACACATCCGTCTCCCAGTCACTCAACCTGATGAGCATGGAATAGCTAATGCTCCTTTCCTTACTTAGTGCCTCTTGGTTAATTCTCAACAGGCAAAGCAATGTCTAAATCTAGGCTGCAGTGAAAATGTTAGCGGTTATTTGCTAACAGGTTACATAGATCTCAGAGACAGTGGTGTGTGTATGTGTGTGTGTGTGTGTGTGTGTGTCTGTGGGCATATGCGCATGCTTACAGTGGGAGGGCGGTTGATGTATTTAGTTGGGTAGGTTTTTGTGCCCTACATATTTTCTCTATCAACAAGACCTAGGCTTACAGTGAGGAAGTAGGCACAGGTGAGATTGTGCTTTTACTTTGAATTAGGACAACATGGTTCAACTTCATACAAGGATCAAAAAAATCCACCATTCTCTTGAGTCGATGTCTTTTCTTGTTTTCTTGTCAGCCTCTGTGACTAGGGTGAATAGAATCTCAAGGCAGGATTAATTTGCATTTTTCTTTTGGCCAGGGATGCTGAATTTTTTTTCTCAAATGATTATTGATTATCTGTATTTCTTATTTTGAGAACTGCTTTTGGGGGGAGTGCTGTTGGGCAATGCTACAGTGTAGGGTTCCCTCCAAAAGCAAAAGGTAGAAAAATTATGTAGTCCAGTTCTAAGTATGCCTGGGTGTATACCAGAAGAACGTAAGCCAGCATACCATAGAGATATTTGCTGCTCTAGTCACAATAGCTGGGAAATACATACATGCATACATATAATACACACCCATACACACACACATATGTAAAGTGAAACACACATGCATATACACACATTTGTGTGTGTGTGTGTATAAAATGGAAGTTTACTCAGTCAGAATATTCAGCAAAATTATATACCTACATATGATTATATGCATACATATGTATGAACATATTTTGTATACACCTGCATACGTAGATGCTTATGAAAAGAACCTTAAAATGTTTGTTGGGCAAAGGAGGGCCTGAGAGATTCTGCAATTATGGGTGGGTCAGAAGCTTGTTTTAGGTAGGGCAATATGGAATAACAGACAAGACTGATTACAACTAATTATAAAATATCCTAGAGAGGTTAGAATAGAATTAGGGAAAATTAATCACAAGCAACTGGGAATAAACCTGTGGGTCTGGGGAGAGAGTTGAGTGAATCAGTATGTTCTGTTTAAACATGGATCGGGATTCTTACATGAAAAGCCTGGTTTATTTGCACATACTCGTAACCCCAGCATTAGGAAGCAGAGAAAGCTTGCTGGTCAGGCAGTGCTGCTGAAACGGCAAAGCTCCAGGGAGAAGGCCACACTGTGTCCTTGGACATTTTGTGAGAGGTGTCATTGGGGTAATAGAAAGTGAGGAAGAGAGGAAGAGATAGATTTGAGGGGAACAGTCAAGGTAAGAACACTCCTTAAAAGACAAGGAAAAGCTGTCCAGGAAAGAAGGTGCCACAGAGAGAAGCCAAGGGCCTGCTCAGTTCCGCTGGGAGAGCTGAGATCACAATGCTGGATGGTGACAGTGTATAGATCAAGACATTGAAAGATGGGGGAGTAAAAAGGAAGAACCATGTAACAAACTTTAGACATGGAGCCAATTGAGCTCCCATCTGATAAGCCCAAGCCCTAGAAAAGAGTTTTCCTCCCATGGTGGGAGAGCCACCATTTTGTCCTTCACTTAGGACACTGAAGGTTAGAGTGCTTCTGACTCATTGTCGCACAACAATGCTCATTCTTTGGATGGAGAATTTCTGGTCTGAATGTAAATGCCACCAGAACACGGTTTGAGTTTGTTCATTCATTTTAGCAAGTGATGGGAGCTGCCTCAGAGGGAATCAATCTTAAGCATATGTCCCCAGAAGTGTTTGTTTACTTAGCATTTGCTTATGTTTTCCTTTCGATGTCAGCTGCTTTTCTATACATAAGCCATTGTGAGCATATGGCACTTTGAGGTGTGTCACAGAAAATTCAGCTGAGTTTGTTAATTGCCAAAAGAGACAGGTATAAAGCTCAGACAGAAGCCAGAATGTATCTACAAATGAACCCGAGGCAGGTGTGACTGGCCTAATTACTTAGCGAGAGAAAAAGACAGCCATTCTAATTTATTTACACGCCACTCTTAGAACGTGAGGAGGCCGAGAGACTATCAAGTAGGATGTGTTGTGTGTTGCCCTGAGGCCTCAAGGCTGTGTGTTTAATTTGTTTCACAATATTAAAAATAGTTTTCATCCTTTGAGAATTGAGTATGTTGCATTTCGACCCCTTCACCCTTTCCCCCTGCCCTCTCTTTGTATCACTGTGCTCCATCCTCTCTCTATGGAAGGCCCCCCTCATTGTGGATCCTATCTCAGTTCCCTGAATTCTGTGGGTAATCAGGTAAGACAGATAAAGGTTCAAAGCTAATATTCATAAATGAGAGAACCCTCATAATGGGTGTTGTTCTGGGTCTGGGCTGCCTTACTCCAAATGATTGTTTCTAGCTCTATCCATTTTTCTGTGAATTTCATTTCATTTCTCTGAGCCACTCTATTCAGCTGGTAAGAAATAGAATATTTCTATTCTATACATACAAATTGAATAGGATATTATTTTTCTATTGTATAAATGTACTGTATTTTTATGACCTGTCCACCTGTTGATGTGCTCCTAGGTTGTTTTCCTTTGTGGCTCTCACGAATGTAGAAGCAATGGACATAGGTGAGCAAGTGTCTCTGTAGTTGGATGTCACGCCTTTCGGGTACATTCCAATGCCATGGTATGGTATGGTTGGATCATGTAGTAGATAAATTCTTGCTTAACCAATAAACTTTTAGCATCTAAAAGAAACTCCACACTGATTTTCACAGTGGTTGGACCAGTTTGCACCCGCCCCCCCGCTAGCAGTGACTAAATATTCCTTTTTCTAACATCCACATTAGCATTGGTCATTATTATTTTTTTTTAATCTTAGTCATTCTTAATAGGGTAAAATGAAATTCTAAATTAGTTTTATTTGAATTTTCCTGATGGCTAAGGATACGTAATAATTTAAATGATATTTCTAGTCATTTGTATTTCATCTTTTCAAAACTCTAGTTCTGTTTCTCATTTTTAAAATAGGGTTGTTTTCTTGCTGTTATAATCCTTAGAGTTGTTTGTATATTCTAGATTCTAACCCTATGTTGGATATATACAGGTAGTAAATATTCTTTCTCATTCTGTAAGCTGCCCCTTCCCTTGGATGATGGTGTCCTCATCTGTGCGGAATCCTTTTAGTTTCATGTGTTCCCATTTGGCAGTTGTTGGTCTTTATATCTATGCTGTGAAGATCCCATACAGAAAGTTCTTTCCTGTGCTTTTAAGCTTGTGTAATCTATACTTTCCTACTCTATTACGTTTAAGATATTGGGCATTATGTTAAGGTTTTTGGCCCATGTAGAGTTGAGTTTTGTTCAAGAGATACAGGTACAATTTCATTCTTCTACATGTAGCTATCCAGTTTGATCAGAATCATTTCTTTGTTATTGATAGTGTTTTTTCAATAGTGTTTACTGCTGCCCTCTTTGTAAAAGAACAAGTGTCTGGAAACAACAACAACAACAACAACAGCAACAACAACAACAACAACAACAGCAACAACAACAACAACAACGACAACAGATATCTAAACCAAACCAAACCAAACCAAACCAAACCAAACCAAACCAAACCAAACCAAACCAAACCAAACCAAACCAAACCAAACCAAACCAAACCAAACACAATACCCCCAAAACAGGAGTGTCCAGGAATGTGGGCTTATAATAGGCCCTGAGTTCTATCTATTCCATTGATGGACAACTCTAGTTTTATAGAAGTACCATGATGTTTTTATTACCATGACTCTGGAGCATAATTTGAAATCTGGTATAGTGATAATTTTAGCAGTTTTAATTTTAATTATTCAAGAATTTTGGGGGTGTCCTAAATCTTTTGTGTTTCTAGACAAAATTTGAGGTTATATTTTCAGTATCTGAAGAAATATTTTGAAATTTAGTTGGGATGGTATTGAATCTATAGACTGAATTTTTTTTTGTATTTTCATATTAATCCTACTAACCCATGACCACCTACTCATATCTTCTTAAATTTCCTGTTGTTGTTTCCAGACATCTGTTCTTTTACAAAGAGTCCACTCATGTTCATTAGAAAGATTTAGTAATAATTTTGCATATAATTTCTTGTAAATTGGTTATTTTGTGCTGCTTTGCCAGGCATTTTTATATCAAATGTTCTAGAACTATTGTTTTCTCATTCCCTGTGCCACAGTGGGTGTGTTTAGCTTCCTTTTCAGACTTAAGTCTTCCTTTTAACATTCTTTGTAGAGATTGTTCAGGAGTCGTGAACCCTTTAAATCTCTTTTTGTCTCGGAAAATTTTTACTTCCTCCTTTGTAACTAATAGTTTTTAATGGTGTAGTAGTAGTCTATGCTAGCATCTGTGGTGTTTTATAACTTGTAGAGCATGAGTCTAAACCATTCTAGCTTTCCTAGTCTCCAAGGAAAGTTAGGTATTATTCTGATGGGTCTGCTTTTGCATGTGAGCTGATATTTCTCTCTTACAGCTTGCAATACCTTTTCTTTGTTTTGTACCTTTGGTGTTCTGATTTGTATATGACATAGGAAGTTCTTTTCTGGTTCTCTCTATTTGGTGTCCTATATGTGTCTTAAACATTGGTAGAAGGGTTGGGGATTTAGCTCAGTGGTAGAGCACTTGCCTAGCAAGCACAAGGCCCTGGGTTCAGTCCCCAGCTCTGAAAAAAAGAAAAGAAAAAAAACATTGATAGATACCGCTTTCTTTAGGGATCTTTATAGGAATCTTTTTTCCCCTATAATTTTACTGAAAGTATTTTCTGTGCCTTTGAGCTGCATTTCTTTTGCCCCTTCTATACATAGATCTAGTCTCTTTGTAGTGTCTGATAGTTCCTGCATATTTAATTCCTAGGATATTTAACATTTATTTGACATTTTCCCTATCTTTTCTTTAAGATCTTATATTCTCTCTTTGGTGAGGCTTGCCTCTGAGTATTTTTGTTTGAATTCTTGAATTTGTAACTTTCAGTTTTATTTACTTTTGGCTTTTTTCAGAGATTCTATATTTTCATTGCATTCCATTTTCACATATTGAATTGTTTTATTATTTCACTGAGCTGTTGGTTTTTTTTTTTTAGTCTACATCTGGCATTTGTTCGCACACTACTTTACTTATTTGATTGTTTTTATTGCTATTTTGAAATAGCTGTTTTATACATATATTCTAACTTGCTATGCTACAAGAATGTTACCTTGGGAGTATTAATGTTTTACAAAAATCAATTGTCTTCATGCTTGTGCTTTTGCAGTGTGACCTAGGCATCTGGAGTTTGGTGTTTGGTAGGAATTTCTTGACATGGAAAATTTGCCTTTCTTTGTTGAATGGTTGTTTGGCTCTTTATGTCATCCTATTTGTTAGGTTGTAGATCAGTTGAATGGGGTTGATGATTCAGTGTCACTGTTGATGGTCTAATGAGATAATAGAAATGATCCCCCCCCCCAAAAAAAGAAATGGTCCCAGCTCAGCTCAGATAGTTAAAGTTTCTAAGTCTAGAAGCAGACTTTCTATGGAATTAGAAGATTCTAATCTTTGGTAGTCTGGAGGAGGTATTCAGTATCTGTTCTTGAGCTGCAGGGTGGATGGAGTAGTGGTAGACCTGGAATCCCTACCTGGGAAGAGAAACGTCAAGTGAGGAGAGGGGGTACATTGTCCTCAGAAAGCTCTTAGGTGGTGGGGTTGGCAGCACAAGTCTGGGATCACTATCTGGAAGGAGAAAGCCATCAGGTGGGCATAGTATATGCAGTCTTCAGGCAGAGCACATGGGTGGCAGGGTAGGAAAACCCTGCCTGGAGAGGGACTGGAGAAAGACTGGCATGTGGCATGCAGTCCCCCGACTGGTTGTGATGGTAGGTGGGGAGAATCTAGGGTCTTTACCTGTAGGAGGGCAAGAGTGTGTTACAAGCATAGGAAGAGTTGGCAGCACACAACTAAGGTCTAAATGGATGTGGAGGGGTAGAGAGTAGACTTTGGTCAAGGTGGTGAGAGTAATCTAAAGTCTTTACCTGAAGAGGGGGTCAGAGGGCGATCATGGAACTCATGGTTCTCAAGCATGTCTTAGGGGCGGCTGGAATTATTGGTATAAACATAGGGTCCTCACTTTAAAGAGTTGGTGTTAGAAGAGTAAAGAAAAGGGTCTGAAAGTGCACTCATCAACTAAGCCTTGGGGTCTGTCCCTCTGACTCTGTCTCACTCACTGTATGTGGGTCATGTTGTACTAGGCTGTGTGTTTTGAAGGAGAGTGTGCCATTTAGCATCTTAGATTCCATAGATAAGTGGATTGCATAATGGTGTGAGCTTAATTTTTTTGTTTTAAGTTTTTATCTATTCAACAATTTTCTTTTTTTAATTGGATATTTTTATTTGCATTTCAAATTTTATCTCCTTTCCTGGTTTCCCGTCCATAAACTCCCATCCTATTTTCCCTTCCTCTGTTTTTATGAGGGTGTTCCCCTACCTACCCTTTGGTCTCCCCGCCCTGATATTCCCCTACACTGAGGAATTCAGCCTTGGCAGGACCAAGGGCTTCTCCTCCCATTGATGTCCAACAAGGCCGTCCTCTGCTACATATGCAGCTGGAGCTATAGGTCTGTCCATGTGTACTCTTTGGATGGTGGTTTAGTCCCAGGGAGCTCTGATTTGTTGATATTGTTGATCTTATGGGGTTGCAAACCCCCTCTGCTACCTCAGTCCTTTCACTAACTCTTACACTGGGGACCCCATTCTAAGTCCAATGGTTCACTGCGAGCATCTGCCTGTGTATTTGTCATGTGCTGACAGAGCCTGTTAGGAGACAGCTATATCAGGCTCCTGTCAGCTTGCATTTCTTGGCATCAGCAATGTTGTTTGGGTTTGGGGGCTGTATATGGGATGGATCCACATGTGGGGTAGTCTCTGGATAGCCTTTCCATCAGTTTCTGCTCCAAACTTTGTCTCTGTATTTCCTCCTGTGAATATTTTTGTTCCCTCTTCTAAAAGGACCGAATCATCTGTACTTTGGTTGAACGTCTTCCTGAGCTTCATGGGGCCTGTGGATTGTATCTTGGGTAATCTGAGCTTATCAGCTAATATCCACTTATCAGTGAGTGCATATGCATGATTGGTTTACCTCACTCAGGATGATATTTTCAAATAGCATCCATTTGCCTATGAATTTCATGAAGTCATTGTTTTTGATAGCTGAGTAGTACTCCATTGTGTAAATGTACCACATTATCTGTATCCATTCCTCTGTTGAGGGACATCTGGGTTCTTTCCAGCTTCTGGCTATTATAAACAGGGCTGCTATGAAAATAGTGGAGCATGTGTCCTTGTTATATGTTGGAGCATCTTTTGGGTATATGCAGAGATGTGGTATAGCTGGGTCCTCAGTTAGGACAATGTTCAATTTTATGAAGAACCTCCAGACTGATTTCCAGAGTGGTTGTACCAGTCTGCAATTCTACCACCAATGGAGCAGTGTTCCTCTTTCTCCACAGCCTTGCCAGCATCTGTTGTCACTTGAGTTTTTGATCTTTGACATTCTAACTGGTGTGAAATGGAATCTCAGGGTTGTTTTGATTTGCCAGGTAATTTCCCTGATGACTAAGGATGTTGAATATTTCTTTAGGTGCTTCTATTTTTCTCAATTAGGCATTCAATTTTCCTCAGTTGAGAATTCTTTGTTTAGCTCTATAACCCATTTTTACTAGGGTTATTTTATTCTCTGGAGTCTAACTTCTTGAGTTCTTTGTATATATTGGACATTAGCTCCCCATCAGATATAGGATTGGTAAAGATCTTTTCCCAATCTGTTGGTTGCCATTTTGTCCAAATGACAGTGTCCTTTTCCTTACAGAAGCTATGCAATTTTATGAAGTTCCATTTGTTGATTCTTGATCTTAGAGCATAAGCCATTGGTGTTCTGTTTAGGAAAATTTTCCAGTGTCCACTTGTTTGAGGCTCTTTCCTACTTTCTCTTCTAATAGTTTGAGTGTATCTGGGTTTATGTGAAGGTCCTTGATCAACTTGGACTTGAGCTTTGTATAGGGCGATAAGAATGGATTAATTTGCATTCTTCTACATGCTAACCTCTAGTTGATTCAGCACCATTTGTTGAAAATGCTATCTTTTGTCCCTGGATGGTTTTAGCTCCTTTGTCAAAGATCAAGTGACCATAGGTGTGTGGGTTCATTTCTGGGTCTTCAATTCTATCCCATTGATCTACCTGTCTGTCTCTTTCCAATATCATACAGTTTTTATCACTCTAACTCTGTAATGTAGCTTAAGGTCAGGGGTGGTGATTCCCCCAGAAGTTCTTTTATTGTTGAGGATAGTTGTCACTATCCTGGGTTTGTTTTTTCCAAATTCTGAGATCTTTTTCAATTTCTTCCTTCAGAGACTTGAAGTTCTTGTCATACAGATTTTTCACTTTCTTGGTTAGAGTCACACCGAGGTTATGTTATTTGTGAAAATTGTGAAGTTGCTTCCTAATTTCACTTAAATATACTATTATATCATTTGCAAATAGTGATATTTTGACTTCTTCCTTTCCAATTTTTATCCCTTTGACCTCCTTTCATTGTCTGATTGCTCTGGCTAGGACTTCAAGTACTACATTGAACAAACAGGAAAATAGTGGGCAGCCTTGTCTAGTCCCTGATTTTAGTGGATTGCTTCAACCTTCTCTCCATTTATTCTGATGTTGGCTATCCATTTGCTGTATATTGCTTTTATTATGTTTAGGTATGAGCCTTAAATTCTTGATTTTTCCAAGACTTTTACCATGAAGGGGTGTTGAATTTTGTCAAATGCTTTCTCAGAATCTAATGAAATGATCACGTGGTTTTTCTCCTTTGAGTTTGTTTACATAGTGGATTATGTTGATAGATTTTCATATCTTGAACCATCCCTGCATCTCTGGGATGAAGCCTACTTGATCATGGTGGATGATCATTTTGATGTATCCTTGGATTCAGTTTGTGAGAATTTTATTGAGTAATTTTGTGCTGATATTCATAAGTGAAATTGGTCTGAAGTTTTATTTCTGTGTTGTCTGTGTTTTAGGTATAAGCATAACTGTGGATTCATAGAAGGAATTGGGTAATGTTCCTTCTTTTTCTATTTTGTGGAATAGTTTCAAAAGTATTAGTATTAGGTCTTTTATGAAGGTCTGATATAATTCTCCACTAAATTCATCTGGTCCTGGGCCTTTTTTGGTTGAGAGACTTTTGATAACTGATTCTATTTCTTTAGGAGTTATGGGACTGTTTAGATGGTTTATGTGATCCTGATTTAACTTTGGTACCTGGTATCTCTAAAAAATTGCCCATTTCATCCAGATTTTCTAATTTTGTTGAGTATAGGCTTTTGTAATAGCATCTGATGATTTTTTTGAATTTCTTCAGTTTCTGTTGTTAGGTTTCCCTTTTCATTTCTGATTTTATTAATTTGGATACGCTTTCTGTACCCTCTGGTTAGTCTGACTTAGGGTTTATCTATCTTGTTGATTTTCTCAAAGAACCAGCTACTGGTTTTGTTTATTCTTTGTACAATTCTTTTTTGTTTTACTTGGTTGATTTGAGCGCTGAGTTTGATTATTTTCTGTTGTCCTTTTGGGTGTATTTGCTTCTTTTTTGTCTTAGAGCTTTTAGGTCAAGCTGTTAGTGTATGGTTTCTCCAGTTTCTTTTTTGAGGCACTCAGAGCTATGAGTTTTCCTACTAGCACTGCTTTCTTTGTGTCCCATCCTTGGGTTTGTTATGCTTGGGTTTGTCATGCCTTCATTTTCATTAAATTCTAAAAAGTCTTTAATTTCTTCCTTGACCATGTTATCATTGATTAGAGCATTCTTCAGCTTCCATTTATATGTGGGATTTCTGTCGTTTTTGTTCTCATTGAAGGCCAGTCTTATTTCATAGTGATCTGATTATTTCATGGGATTATTTCCATCTTCTTGTATCAGTTGAGGCCTGTTTTATGACAGATTATAAGGTCAATTTTGAAGAAGGTACCAAGATGTACTGAGAAGAAGGTATATTCTTTTGTTTTAGAATGAAATGTTCTAAAGATATCTGTTAAATCCATTTGGTTTATAACTTCTCTTAGTTTCTCTGTGTCTCTGTTTAGTTTCTGTTTCCATTACCTTTCCATTGATGAGAGTGGGGTGTTGGAATATCCCACTATTATTGTGTGAGGTGCAATGTGTGCTGTGAGCTTTAGTAAGGTTTCTTTTATGTATGTAGGTGCCCTTGTATTTGGAGCATAGATATTCATAATTGAGAGTTCATCTTGGTAGATTTTTACTTTAATGAATATGAAGTGTCCTTCCTTATCTTTTTTGATAAATTTGGTTGAAAGTCGATTTTATTTCATATTAGGATGGCTACTCCAGCTTGTTTCTTGGGACCATTTGCTTGGAAAATTGTTTTCCAGCCTTTTATTCTGAGGTAGTGTTTGTCTTTGTAAGTGAGGTATGTTTCCTGTATGAAGCAAAATACTGGGTCCTCTTTTATATATCCAGTCTGTTAGTCTATGTCTTTTTTTGGGGTGGGGGATTAAGTCCATTAATGTTAAGAGATATTAAGGAATAGTGATTATTTCCTGATATTTTTGTTGTTAGAGGTGGAATTATGTTTGTTTTACTCTCTTCTTTTGGGTTTATTCCAGGAAGATTACTTTCTTGCTTTTTCTAGGGTATAGTTTCCCTCCTTATGTTGTAGTTTTCCATCTATTATCCTTTATAGGTCTGGATTTGTAGAAAGATATTGTGTAAATTTGGTTTTGTCAAGGAACATCTTGGTTTCTCCATCTATGTTAATTGAGGGTTCTGTTGAATATAGTAGTCTGGGCTGGCATTTGTGTTCTCTTAGGGTCTGTATGACATCTGCCCAAGATCTTCTAGCTTTCATAATTTCTGTTGAGAAGTCTGGTGTAATTCTGATAGGTCAGGCTTTATATGTTACTTAACCTTTTTCCCTTGGTGATTTTAATATTCTTTCTCTGTTTTGTGCATTTGTTGTTTTAACTATTATGTGATGGGAAGAATTTCTTTTCTGGTCTAATCTATTTGGAATTCTGTAGGCTTCTTGCATGTTCATGGGCATCTCTTTCTTTAGGCTAGAGGTGTTCTATATTTTTGTTGAAGATATTTATTGGCCTTTAAGTTGGGAATTTCACTCTCTTCTATACCTATTATCCTTAGGTTTGATCTTCTGACTGATTACTGAATTTCCTGGATATTTTTGGTTAGGAGCTTTTTGCATTTTGCATTTTCTTTGACAGTTGTGTCAATGTTTTCTATGGTATCTTCTACCCCTGAGATTCTCTCTTCTATTTCTTGTATTTTGTTAGTAATGCTTGCATCTATGAATTCTGATCTATTTCCTAGGTTTTTTCATCCCCAGGTTTGTCTCCCTTTGTAATTTCTTTATTGTTTCTATTTCCACTTGAAATCCCGGATGGTTCTTTTTTATAGAAAGAGAAATACCATAGAATGAGATACGGCAACAACAATGAGAGTGGTGGAGAGAGATTATCTATCTTTCTATCTGTCATCCTTCTATTTATCTATTGGAAAGACAAACAGGAAGAGAAACGGTGACATACAGACAGAAAATGGTAAATGAAACCTCTGGGTGGAAAAAGCCTAACAATTATCTGGACCAGTTTTGCTATGTTTCTGCTAAGAGTAACATTTTAAAATACATTTTAGAAAAGTAATCTCATAATAAACGTAAGATGCTTTGAGCCAAAATAGGAAACAAAATAAAATCAAATGCCAGTCTGAATGGTAAACTTGAGGGAAATATATAGATGAAAACAGACCCAGGTTATATGTGAATTCTGTGGAGATGAGCAGTATGTTCTTGTACTACAAAGACGAGGGCAGAAGTTGGCAGAAAAACACAAAGTGAAGCTAGTAAGAATGCTTCTGTTACTGAAACCCAAAAGAGGAAGATTTCGAACTAGCTTAGAGAAGGAAAAAGGATTTTCAAGTTTAGGACATACATTGGAAAGAGAGCACAAATTTGGGGAATCTAAATTTCCGCCTTAAATCAGGCACTGCCCAATAACTCTTTAGCAGTCTTCTCAAGCCAAGAGCACCAAGACTCAACTGTTGAAGAAAAGCTGATAATAGACATGTATTCTGAACTCAAGGGAATAATAATACATGGTGAGGGAAGACCACACGTTACAAAGTCAAGGATGTTGGACTCTAAAAATGACATGACATATTAATTTGATAGATTCTTCCAATTAGTCATATTTAAAATGGCCAGTGAAGAACTAAAAGAGTATAAATGTAAAATAAAGGTCTGTAAAGTTCAACAATCACATTAAAAATAAAGTCAGGATATCACTGAGGAATGAAACAGAATAGCAACAACAAATAAAACTGTAGTAGACAAGTTGGTCAATCTCTTAGACAGTTGAATCACTTAGAAATCAAAGGCACATATGAACACATTATATAGGATAGCACCAAATGAAAAACAGGCGAGAAAAAGTCAGATATCAGTTTCAGAATGTGTGGAACATGATGTCTTAAAGACCCAGGCTGAGAATTTCCCACAAGGCTGAAGACATGGATCCCTAAACTGAAGATAAGAATGTAGCAACTTGGGTGCACTGGGATACAACAGTAGAACAGAAAAAAAAATCAAAGGAAATTCTTGGGTTCCCCCAAGAAGGAAAGCCTTAAAATGATACAATACTTAGGAGCAGTTTTCTAAAGCACAACAATAGACTTTTAAGTTGGGGTAAAGATCTTTAAGGGAAAATATGAGAAAGGAAATTCAAGAATACTTACAGGGGAGCTATAAATGTTAAGTGGGAGATCATAGCTCTTTGATTAAGTAGGCTTTATTCTTGTCTGCTGTCTGTTACTAACGGTGGGAATTGTATGGAGTCATCTAAATTCTAAAACATCTAACATTCGGTACATAGAAGGTTTTTGTTTTTTCCACTTCAAGAATCAAACCCCAGATCAACTTATATGATAGATGCGTGCTCTGTCACAATGTTACAAGTCTAGTCTCTTGGGTTTTGACAAACTCACACCATCAGTCATAATCTCATCTCTCACAGGGAGCACTATTGTTTACCATGGCAGCTCCCCACTTTGGTTAGAGGGTGTTGACAGAGTGGAGACAGAACTTGAGATCCACTTTTTGTCTGCTAAGAAGGTCTAAACCCAGAATACCCAGGAAAAGGTTGAACAGCTGCTTTATCTCCAGTGTCACACTGCCCCCAGGGGACAGGGGTGGGGGCTTGAGTATGGCAAATGCCTTGACACCAGGGAAGCAGGGGCTCACACAAGGCAGAGGCACCCAGTTCAGATTCTTGCTGTAGCCTTCCCTCAGAGTTACAGTTTGCTCTATAGGGTTGGATTCTGTTTCTAAAAGTCATGTGCATACTTCCGTTTTGAGTTGCTAATCAGCGCTCCCTGTAACTTGCAAGAGAAGCCCCCGAGGTTTTGCTGATTCAAGTAGAACAGAATATAAACTTATTATGGGGCATAAAGCATGAAGACAATCCAACTGAACCAAGTTCAGAAGATAAATTTCATTTAGTGCTAAATGAATAATCTTCCCCACTTCTTGGGCAGACAGGAACAAGACACTTGTCTGGAAAAAGAACTGTGGTGTCAGAGTTGGCAAGCATTTGTGCTTTTATTATTCAATGCTTTTGCTTCAGATTGGAGAGGAGAAGGGTTCTAGTCAGTGCAGGATTTATTCATTAGCAGGACAGTCCCCAAATCTGATCCATGATTTACAACAGTGGGAGAGCAGATAAGGCTCTGACCATTATTGTGACCCTTGATGATATAGTTGAAAACCTACCCATTTAACCCTTTTGGGGCAGTGTTGGTGGTGTTTCTTGGCTGTGGGAGCGAGTGTCATACTGACCAACGCTCTAAGGTAGGGTCAAATCAGGATTAGACACAAACTTCTATTGGAATGATCATTGAAAATTCATAGCTAAAAACCAATTATCCTTCCTTCTGCTTTTCCATTTATGAATAGTCTTAGCATGCCAGGGATTTTGCCTAAGTGAATAGGTGGTCCACTGGACTGTTTTCTTAGGGTTAAGGTGTTACAACCCAGTCCTGAAAATGAGGGCAAAAATTAATACTACTCTGAAAGTGTGAAGTGTCAGGTGAATACTCAAAATGGCTACTTTAGGGATCCTGGGAGCTTTTGATTCCCAGTGGTTCTCTGATCCTGTGATGAATAATCTTGATACTGTGATTGAGAATTGTTTAGAAGACCAGTAGAGTCTCCTGCATGTGTCCATGAGGGAAGTCCTACTGTGAATATGGGTAACACCACATCTCAGACTTGCAGCTCTGGAAGGGGAAGGAGAAGGCCAGTAGCTTAGCCAGTTTTTTCCCCATTTGCCTCTGTGCCATTTTGCTTGTCCTATCATGCTATCCCTGACATCATGGACAGGAACTCCTGAAACTCTGAGGAAAATGAATCATTTGCTTCTTAATCACTTTCATTTTTTAAAGTCCGGCATTGTGTCCTAATAGTTCAAAGTAAACTAACACAATTCCTTTTTGTGTGCTCACCATCATAATTTATACGAAACATTTGGCAAACCGAGTTTTGGTCCAGCTCTCATGTCTTATTTTGTTCATGTACCTGGACTATTGATGCACGTATTTCAGAATCTGTGGCTGCCATGTGTCAGTTGTAGTTGTGCGTGAAATTGATTAAGAGAAAAAACACAGATGGAAGAAAGGAAGAAGGAATTGAGGTAGAAAGACTTGCATATGGTATTATTTTAACTCATTCGGTTACTTAATGAACAATTCTCAAGTGTCTTGTCTATGCAGACATTCTTCTGAACAATAGAACTAACTCAGTGGTGTGTTCTGTCCTCTTAGGGTTTGTACTCTACTGAAAGGGTGTAAACAGAAGGCACATACGTGGATTGACCATTGTACTTTTTTTTTTTTAAAGGGAAACAGATTGGGAGAAAGAGAGTATAGAATAAGAGGTAAGAGAAAACTCTGCCAGGGTCAACCCCTAAAGAAGCTTACACGACCATAACAAAGGAAGTGGAATCTCCAGTGGGGTATCTGGCAAAATACTGAGATGGGAGCACACTTGACATGTCCTAATAACAAAGAACTAAAAGAGACAGACAAGATTTGGGAAGGGGTGGGGCCCAGTTCCTGTAGAAAGTTATAGCCTCTGTAAGTATGATGGTTTTCCCTCAGGGGACTAGGCACAAGTGATGGGTTGAACAAAAGCAGTATATTTATTTCAAACATTGAAAGGCTCTTCATGGTCTCTGAGGGAACTGTGACAAGATACAGATGAAACACTCTTGCTCATCTCTACCCGGATATGAAATAGAAGTGACTTTGAATATGACAGTGTAGGGGAGAGGAGGAAGGATGAGAGAAGGATGAACAGGATTTCCTGTTGAACAGTACAACAATGCACAATAAGAAGTCTCTATGGGGATGGTTCTTGGTATAAACAATAAGGGTATGTTGTTCTGACTGGTGTCGGGAGACCAATACTCCTACTGTTCTTGGCCAACCAATTAAGCTAGAGTTTTGAGCATCAGTTTAGGTGCTAAGAGTAGATACACATGTCCTGATCCTAATTTTAGGAGGAAAATGTTTTTTCTTTTTCTTAGTTTTTTTTTTTTTGGTGTTTCCTCCATGATTTGAATAATCCCAATTTGACAGTATTAAGAGATAGAAATGGGTTGGACATGTTATCACACATGCCTTTGATCTCAGCGCTTGGGAGGCAGAGGCAGAGGCAGGAAGAATTCTGTGACGGTCAACAAAGTGAGTACCAGACCAGCCAGGACTACACAAAGAGAGAGCCTGCTTCAACAAACAAACAAACAAACAAACAAACAAACAAACAAACAAACAAGAAAAAGGGACAGAGTCATCTATATGGTACAATTAAAGAGTTCCATCATGAAAGGAATTCTGTGTTCTTACCTAAGAATTTTCTGGAGAACATTTTAATCTCTTTGTAGCCACTGCTTCCAGCCATCGGATGATGAAGTGATGCTTTTGGCTGGAGACACAATTCCAAAGGAGAGAAGTGCTAGCTAGACACAGGAACCTGCCTTTCTGCTGGAGACACCATTCCAAAAGAGAGAAGCGTAAAAACTTGCCTGATCCTTGATCTTAGACATCCTGACCTCCAGAGTAGTGAGATAATACATTTTGTCCTTTTTACATTTACAAAATTTAGTTTCCAACCTTTAGTATCTGACAATTATGCATGCTATTGGTCTGTAGGTGAATTATATTGAGTGGAGAAGGTAACCCTTCATTTGTCTTTGCCTAGGAATTATTTTCATGTCTGGATACTGGATTTCATTGAGTGCCTTTGGTATGGTCATGTGTTGTCCTTCTTGAATCCATTGGTATGGTAGATTACACTGCTTAATTCTTTGCTCCTCAGGTCGGTGTTTGATTCCTTTCAGCACTTAAAAAAATTCTGTGCCACCTAGCCCCTGTGGGTTTTGATGAGAGATCTGCTTTCATTCAAGCAACTTCCTTATAAGTGAGGTGCTATCTATGTCTAGATTCTTTCTGGAGTTACATTTCTTCTGTTTTTTTGAAAGTTTGCATATGATGGGTCTTGCTGCATATTTTTTGGATTTAACCTACTTGGAATTAGTTGTTTCTTTATTTCTATTAGTTTGGTAGGAAATTAGGACTCATTCTCTCATCAATAAAATAACCTGAGTTCTCTGAAGGGAGTAGAGGATACCAGCTCCAGGTGATCTACTTTGGAAACCTCTTCACATGTCTGGGTTTGTGTGGACAGAGACAGGATCAAGACTTAAGCCTTAGTTTTCAGGAAACAGTTATAGTGGGTTCATGATATCAGTGGCAGTTAACTGCCTGGTACTTCCTATGGCTGCATGTGGCATTGCTTATTAGTAGAAGAAGGAGAAGAACCTGTTCTGAGAGATAAGATGATCTTCCTCGGCTTGCTGAATCTATAGGTTTGTCTCTGGGGCTGCAAATTTGAAAAGGTCAAAGTAATTATATCTTACAGTAGCTTTTCCACTTTGCAATTTCCCCTCTGATTGTGTGGCTGTAATTACAAGATTGGTAGATTCTTTGTTTATATGTCATAGATCTTTGAGGATCCTGAATCATTCTTAGGCTATTTCTTTGTGGTTCAGACTTGATAAAGCCCATTTTTCTACCAAACTAACAGAATATTTTCTCCCCTTTCCATACTCATATTTAGCATATCTATTAACAATTTTTCTTAACAGTTTATTTTTCAGTTCTAAACTTCTTTTCATTCTTTTTATATTGTTGAGTTAGGATTTCATATAGCCCAAGCTGTGTTTGAATTGGCTGAGTAGCTCAGAGTGGACTTAAATTGATCTTCCCACTTTCACCACAGAAATACTAAGATCATCAGAGAACATCTCCAATATGTGTTTCTCACTTCTACTATTTCTATGTGGCAATCTTTTATGTATTCCATTTTGTTTATTACTGATTTTTATTTGCTTTGAAGTGTGCCTTGCCCAACAGAGCTCCCAGGGTGGACCTGGCTGAAATAGCAAAGGAAAGCAGAAAAGAGACAACACACAGACACAAACAAAAGCTAGGGTCAGGTGGACTGGGATCTATGACAAAGAAATGGTCACATTCTCGAAGCTTTGCTGTTTTTGTATGCAGTTGGACAGACAGGTAAAGTAATTACACAAAGCTGAACAAGGTAAAGGAATTATTGCAAACACATAATAAGAAAGTAGGGCTATTGCATATAGCAGAACAAGGAGGCAGGTTTAGCTAACTTTAAGAAGCTTTCTCTGGAGGGGAACATTCTTCACTTCAGAAATATCTGGGGGAAGAAAGCTATGGTGGAAATTTTCTGTAGGCACTATCAACATTTTGCCCAAAGACAAGACATAGGTTTTGCCATTTCTCTGAGCCTCATCCTGTAGAAGGGGATGGTTTGCTACTTTTCCAAGGGTCCAAGATAATCCTCCACATGGCCATGCCACATCAAACAATGTATAACACTCCCTCATGACTTCACTCATTCAGTACTGTTTGTGCTCCACATAGTAGTATAGAGACCAACCACTACCACCACCACCACCACCACCACCACCACCAATAGTAAATATACATATCATAGCTGCCTACTACAGCATTTTAAAAGTTTTGTATTCGGTGATTGTCGTATCTTTCTGTCTTCTCAGCATTAATTTTTATTGAATACCCATTTCTTGTATTATCTCTCTCTGTGTCTCTCTGTCTCTGTCTCTGTCTCTCTTTGTGTGTGTGTTGTTTCTCTGTGTATTTCTATGTGTTTCTCTGTGTGTAAAAGATTGATATATTACAGAAATTGATATATGTATACATACACATAAAATTATTTATGTTGTACTAAAATCTAGACATTTCCAGCTATGCAGTGTTACTACATTTTACTTAATCATTCAGTTTTAGGTGGTGTAAATGGGTTTGATAACAGTCTTGGCAATTCATGTCCTCTTGGGACCTTGCAATATAATTAATGAAATGAATCTCTGTAGCTGTCATTAAGGACTTTATGATGAAATCACTTGGATTTGGAGTACACTCTACATCCAATGACTGATATCCTTTCATAGAGAAGATATGCTGCAAAGGGACACAGGGGAGAGCAAAGACCAAAGTAATATGAAGGGCAGTGTAAGAAACAAGTTGTGTTGTCATCAGTCAAATAAGATTTGGAGGCACCTGACACTGGAAGAAGCAAAAAGGATGCTTATTCTGGGGATTCCAGCATGAACAAAGTTCTTAAATCAGAGTTTTGACTTAATCCTCATGGAATAAATATCTGATGATTAAAGTAACTACATGAGTAGTAACGTGTTTCAGGTGCCCTAGAAAACAAAGTAGCTTCTTCCAATACTGTTCTTGCAAGGAGAGGTGAGGATGGGAGTTTGGTCTACATGTCATCTTGACCTCATAAGGGAGCAGGAGCAGGAGAAGGACATTCTGAATAGAGTGGGATCTTCCTGCATATGGAGCCTTTATTAACTACACTGACTAGGAGAAGGCCACTTGTGACATCATGGTGTGGGCTGGCCTCATTACTACTAGGAAATAGTAGACGTTCTGATGCAAGAAAACAGTGTTGATGTGCTAGCAATGGCCCCATTACTGCTGAGGTAGAAAGTGGGAGTCCAGAATTCTTCCATGTAGTCATTAACATTAGCTTTTCTACCTGCCTACTCTGAATGGAACACTTGATTGGCATGGAGGCCCATCAGGATATCTCACTGAGAACTGTTCCAGAGTAGAGAAGTCTACACAATTTAATAGTTATTTGCGTTGCTAATGCTGGACTCAGGTGTTACTTTGTTAGTTTTCTGTCTTACCAGGCTGCTCGTTCCATGTCTTTTTGATTAGAAACAACCAGACAGTTTTTATTGAAACCTTCTTGCCTGTAATTTTCAATGTTAACTATTGTTATTTCTAGGTGATTGATTTTCTTAGCTCCAAATTTGGGAAACACGATTGAAAACAATACCCAGAGAACCAATCCCTATGTCATGATGCACATACAGAGAGCCACAGCTGGCTCGCTTCTCCCTACTCAGTGGGAGCTTCTGTTTTGATAATATTTGAGAATCAGATTTAAATTGTGCTGAGTAGGCACACTAACCTGTTTATTTCTATAAGTGGAAGTGTCTAGGTACTTTTGAAAGAGTTTCCATTTCTTTATTCTCAGAAACTTGTTGAACTTATTACTCTATAACTTTTCCTTATTTCATTCTCTGGCTTCATAGACATGGAGGCAATCCTGTTTGGCTCGAGTTCTCACTATGAATCACAGACCAATCATGTCCTCTAACTCAGAAGAACCATGAGCTTTAATGCAATTATGGTCAGAAATATCCTGTCTCCTCCCTCTTTACTTATGAATCATTGCTTTAAGGAGGAAGGGATCTCATTAACAGTATTTTCAATAGAGTTTTCACTTTAGAATTTTCTTTGCCATAGAATTTCTCAGGCTAGTTCTTCCAAAATGAATGAGTTATTATTTAACTTACATGAGTGTTTTCATGAGCACAGGTGTTGAAATTAGTAATTACATATTAGAATACGGGTTTGAAAAGGGCAGTGGGTGACTCTCCTCCTCCCCCTTGCTTTATCAGGTTAATGAAGGCTGCTGACCTCATATTGTCTCCATGTCCTCCCACTGTCTATCCACAGCTGTGTCCTCTAACATCCTTTCTATTCTGCCATGCTTCTGCCTGACCTGTATTCTTCTGCTGTGCTCCTGAAAATTGTCTAAGCATTTCAAGAGACAGACCTTTAGGAAATGGCTGGTTTTCTTGGGAATGATTTCTCTGCACATTGTATGTAGTTGTGGCTAAACTTACTTGTGTTTCCGGGCTCAGATTTGTGTGTTGGTGCAGCTTTTCTATAAAAATATCATATTCTGTGTGAGTCTTAGGCTAGTGCTTCCTGTTTTGTTACATTTTGAGATAACAAAAAATTTACAGGTCAAATAATTGACTGTGAAATGAATTCAAGAGCAGCTGAAGAGACAGTTATAGGGTTGGTGAGTTATACATTTATTCTTTCAGGCTAACTAACTCTGCAAGTATGCCCATCCATCCATCTGAGAAATACAGATAGGAGGCCTTGGTTTCAGGGGTGTTAGATAAATACTGTAGATGTTTCAGAGGTTGGATATAAGACAGAATGACTGAATGGTTAGCATTTGAATTTCAGAAAGATCTGATTTTGCTCCTTTTTGACAAACTTGTTGACTTCTCTGAGCTTGGATGTCCTCATCTTCATGTTTCTTATAATACTCAAATAACACATATGTAAATTATCTTGTATAAGCACATGCATATTTTGGGCAATCATTCACAAATTACACTTTTCTGATTTAAAGACATATATAGGATGGAATGTAACAAAAACTCTGTCCAGAATCATCAGAACACTTTGGAATCTACTATAGTGAGACATCTGTGAATTTAAAGGTGAGAGCTCATTTCAAGTTGATAACAAGCTACAAACTTAAATTTAATCATCTTTCTGCATGTCCATGAGGCTCTTGGAATGAAGACGTGTAGCCTTTACTGAATTAGAATAGAATTGGAGGTCAGGGATTAAGGTGTGTTTATTATCACTGTTTATGGGAGATTTTTATATTATCCACTTCATATATTATATCGACTCCATAGCTCTAAACAGGCAGTTTATGATTTAGAAAACTAGTTTTTATGGTATATGCCAATGATTTCCTTTGCTAGAATGGTTTTGGTGGGATTTGAACAATGGAAGACAATAAAAACTTGATAAAAGGAACAGAGTGAGATTGTGATAGTTTTCTCCTGGCATTGTCCTTGGCTGCTTCCTTCCTCTGTAGGTCATAATGTTTGGAAGATCTGCTTCATATCCCACACCCTCTGGAGGCTCCCACTCATGACTTCCTGTCCCATCTCTTTATGCAAAGAATGACTGTAATTAGTCCAAAGATGCTGTATCAAACCTTCCTTATTTTCCTCAGGATTTTTTTTCTTTTTTCTTTTCTGGTGGTGGTGGTGGTGAGAGTGGTTCTCACCAACACTCTGAGCCTTGGTCTCCTTAAAATGATTTTTTTTGGTCCATTTTCTCAAAGGGTAAATGGCTCCCTATGGAAGGGGCCAACACATATCACTGAGATAATGCTTACACTTAGAAAAGCAGAGAATAAAGGTTACTTGGATTTTCCAGAAAAAATGGACAATTAGAAGAATAGGGAGAAGGCTTGGAAATTATCTTCTCAAATGAACTCACAAGGGAATTCCTTGTGCCTGCAGGTTCTTAAGTTTCTCCTCTCAGAGAAATCCATCTCTTTCTTTAGACTGTGACCAGAAGGCCCTGCAGTTGCTGCTGCTGGTTGCAGGGCTTTTAATCACCTGTGTGAGCAGTTGATAGGGCTATGAAATATGGCCCCTGAAGGCCTCTGAACTGCCTTTCCCTTCCTCAAATGGTGAATAATCATTGGGCTGCTCCACAGTTTCTGATATGAAGTTCAAATCAAGCCATGAAAAAACCCATATTTCACAAGGTAGCATATTTTTGGTTCCTGGCAGTAAATTTTCTTCACTCTCACTGTGCTATGGGACACATTTGGAAAGGTCAGTTTGGCACTGTGTAAATTAACTAGAGGGCCATTGTAGTTGAATGCAATCTATTGAAAATGTGTATTGATGGGCATCACACAGGGCAAAGACATGGCCATTGGGCCACTGGAGAAAATGGCAGAATTATACCATGGGCCTTTGAGTAATTGTTATTGTCACACTGAGTGACAATTGCAATGGTTATGAGGAGATGATGGCAGCAACTCTTATTTCCAAAGATTCCTGTTGTCGCTGAGTATTGAAGTTTTCTACCAAGGAGGCTGCTGAGAGTTTGACATCTGCTGGTTCAGTTCCTGAAAGTATGATCAATCTTTGAGTGTTTCTTAAACCCACACAGAGAATTTGCATTGTCATTGACTTCAGTGGATCTCCCTGGAGTTATGCAGTGTGCAGGCTGCATAGCCATGGAAAGGGGCTCAGGGTTCCCAACTTCATGTCTGGTAGGAGATACCATAGTTACGAGATTGGGATTAATGCTGTTTTAGCAAGTTCTATGACACAGGACATAGACTTTTATTGTTTGGGCTTTCTTTGGAGCCATCCTAAAAGATAGTGTTCTAATCCAAGAAAATGATGGATTACACACACACCCACACACACACACACACACACACACACACACACACACCCACACACACACACCTTCACATGCACACAGACAATCAGGAAGTACAGAGCAATGGTTAGGAAGGAAGGAAGAATGGAAGAAGATGGGCTGAATGGGGATATTTTGGATGGTTGTTATGGGGAGGAAGCTGATAATTGTTAGCAGAAAGGTTTTATTTGCTCTTCTTGACTATGTCTGCCGTTCCACTGCTGCCAACGCCAAGCCACCCCATTGGAACCACATGAAGTTAACAAAGCTTCTGCAGAGAAGACGAAACGATGACAAGAGTAGAGTTTTGTACTCAAATGTGTACATGCTGACCATGAATCACAGAGGGGTTAGAATTCAGAATACAAAAGGATCAGCTCACATTAAACACTACTTCTAAATAACCCAAACAAGAAACTTGGCTAGTAAACTGAATAGTCGGTTCTTCAGAGAAGAAATACAAATGGACAATATATATGTGAAAATAGGTTTTGGCATCCTTATGCACTGGAGAAATGTAAATTAAAGCTGCTTCAAAACACTTCCTCTTCCTCAGGTCGTGTTGTCTGTTCTGGGAAGCAGAAGTGAACAAAGAAGGCAGAAGTCTGTCTCAGTTCCTTTACATAGTCTTTACGTTTCTGCTTGAATATCAGACTGCCTCCAGTCTTTGTGGCTTTTCTATTGCTGTGATTAAGTCCCACAAGCAAGGGGTATTTGAGGAAGGACAGACTGATTTTGACTCACAGTTTGAGACTATAGACCATCATGGTAGAGGAGTCATGGCTACAGGAGTTTGAAGCAGCTAGGTAAATCCCACCCCCCTGTATGTCTGTCTCTCTGTCTATCTCTGTCTCTGTCTTTTTGTCTCTGTCTCTGTCTCTGTCTCTGTCTCTGTCTCTCTCTCTCTCTCACACACACACACACACACACACACACACACACACACACACACACACACCCCTTCACATGCACACAGACAATCAGGATGTACAGAGCAACAGTTAGGAAGGAAGGAAGAATGGAAGAAGATGAGCTGAATGAGGATATTTTGGATGGTTGTTATGGGGAGGAAGCTGATAATTGTTAGCAGAAAGTTTATATTTGCTCTTCTTGACTATGTCTGCCATTCCACTGCTGCCAACGCCAAGCCACCCCATTGGTTGTGGATGCCTTATGCAATTTGACTTCAACATTTGACCAATCAGCAATTATTATGCACCTTAGTGTATTTCAGGTATTGTGCAAGGTACAAGGAATGTAATTGTGTACACAGTTTAGGAACGAGTATAGAAGCAAGGAAATTGAATGTAATAATTCAAATAGAGCAATCATGCAAAGAAACACAGAAAGCTGTGGTACTTGTCCTAGTGCAGGGAAAGCAGTTAAGTTAAAGTTCCCTGGAAGTGTCATTTAGCTTGAGAATTGAATGGACCTGGAGGTACCCAGAAAGTCCAGGTAGAGCAAGAACGAGTCCTGATGATTGAATCTTTCCTAAATGATTCAAGTGTGAGATCATCTATGAAGGGAGGCTTTCCACTTGAAGACATGGCACATGACCAGATGGTTGGGCAGTCCATCTTTGCTAAATGGCAGAAAGCATAGTGGACTGATCATCCATCTTCAAAGAATGAGTGAATACAATGCTATATTCAGAAAAAAATAACCTGGGCAATGCACTGGATCAGGTAGTGGCACCTTAGTGGGTTGAAGAAAGCAGTTTCTTCATCACCTACACTCCTTGGACCTCTTCTCCCTGGTTTTAGCTTCTCTAATTTCTCTCTTTAAACCTTTCTTTCTCTCCTCTGGACAGGAATAACTCCTTTTAAAAAGTACTTAATTTAAGCAAGAGGTTATCTCATTTGTTATGGCCTGAGAATTTTGCTAATCTGGTGCCATTGTTATGAAGGAATTGGGAACTACCAATAATGGTCATGTTTAAGTTCATTATACTTTAATAGCCAACCAGAAGAAGATTTTTCAAACAATACCTCTATTAGAAGATTCAAAAACCAATACTAGTTACGTGCTATACAGCAAGACTCTGCCTTTGGGTTCTAGTGCTGGCTGCTTTGAGCTGATCTATCATAGGCTAAGTTGTAAGGCAGTGAAAAATGACCTAATTTGGTGCCTCGTTTACACAATATAGATCCTTGTGGAGCTTTGAGGGCTTTATTAATAATAGCATCTGATGGCTTATTGGACGTGTGGTACCCAATTACTGGATTTGACAGTACAAGGTATATATTAATGACTTATTAGAACTGACCATGCTGGTAATTGATCACTAATGATGCAGACTTGCTTGCATCCAGGCAAAGTAAGAATTTGAAACTTTCAGCAAGCTCTACATAGATGTCTTAACAGAAGTGGTTGGCCAAATTTAATGATAAATGTTTGATGAAGAGCTCTTTCCAGCACTCATTTTGCTAATTTTTATAATGATAGCTAGATGGTTACTGAAAAAGTTCCCATTTGTGGTTGCCTTTAGTATTCAAAATTTTCAATTGCAGGCTTTGTCATCAAATAATTACTTTTTTCTGAGAGTTTTCTTACTCCTGGGACAACATAGCCACATCTTGGAGACTAAAGGTGTTTTCCTGGGATGAGTTAATCCCTATCAAGCTTTTTTGCATATTTAATGCAAGCTTTTCAAATATGACACAAAGTGAACTAATTCTAACTGTATCTGTAACTGCTCATTGATGCAAATATAAAATATTTTCCTCCCCTTTGATTCTGCTTTAAATAAACATGTTTTCCTAAAGCTCTTGCATATATGTTTTCAATTTAAAAAAACTGTTGAAAAAAATTGTAATTTTCCATCTGACCTTTCTCCTCATTGTATCAATGAATTTTACCTAATTGAATCGAATGCCACAATTGACAAGTGTTCATTCTGAACATAAGCATCATATTCCCAAGAAGGCATTTTCTCAGTAACACTTAGCAAAATGATATCTATCAAACCACTGGTGCAGTTAGAATTTAATTTGCTCTATCAGCTGCCATTGTCATGCTACTTAACCTTAAAAAAAGTAATTTTCCTCAAGAGTTCATAATTCCTTTTACATTTCTTTTTCCCCCCTAACTGAATGAATTTAATAAACCCTTAAGAAATAAAGGACTGGGTAAGAGCCATTCTTCACAAGATGACAAGAAAGAGGACTGTCTTCTTCACCTCCATCTTTCCTAGCTTGCCCTAACTATCTCTCACCCATCAGTTGGATGCTGACATCTTCCATTGAGATCTCCCTGCTTGTACAATGATGATGTCATGGTGCTCTTCTCCTGATATGGCATCTTCTAAAGAAGGACGAGGGGAGGCACTGGCAGATGAGGGGGAAATCAAAAGAAAGTGGAGAAAAAGGAAGCCTGAAGGCCAAGCAAATAAAAGAAAAAAAAATAGAAAAGGGTTATTGGGAGAATGGTTTCTATCAGTGAAGTGCTTGCCCTGCCAACGTGATGGCCTGAGTCTGATACTCAGAATCCATGTAAAAACAGAGTGGCAAACACTTGCAATCCTGTCACAGAAGAGTCAGAGGCAGGACATTCTGTGGGCTCAGTGGCCAGCCATCTGCAGCTTACTGAGAGATCCTTTCTCGAGGGAGGTGAATAGTATTTTTGAGGCTTGACATTGTCCTCTGTCCTTTTCATACACACACACACACACACATACACACACACACACACACACACACACACACACACACACACATATATATATATATGCACACATGAACACAAACATACACATAAAATGAGTTGGGGGAGATAAGTATAATAAGAGGGGAAAAGGATGAATTATAAAAAGCAGACAAAACAGTATCCCTTTTTTTTTTGATCCAATTGATAAGATACAATTGCCCACTTAAACATACAAAGCCCGGAACCATCTATCCCTTAGGAACATTAATAACAACCTGTGTAAATACACAGAGCAGAATCTTAACATCACCTGCCATGGCTTCTCACCCTCTCCTCTGTCCTGTCTCTCCTTTCTGTTCTAGTATCCTCTTCTTATACCTCAAACCTCTGCTATTGGCACCTTTGCTGGATATGTAACCATGCTAACATTCTCCATTTTTAATATCTGTGGAATAGTGATTCTCAGTCATTAGTGATTTTTTTCCAATGCAAGGATATTTGTCACTGTCTGAATGCAGTTTTGATTATCATTGGTGATGGTGGAATGATGTAGTGGGCAGAAGCCAAATATTTGGACTGACCAGTGGCCACCAGATTTTATGTAGGTGAATCCAAGATAATTGGACACTGAATTGTTTATACTGTTGGAGTTTGGTTTTGTTTGCTTCTGGTTGTGACTGTCCTGATTCTTCCCACCCAAAGAAAATATTTAGTTTAATTTTGATTTTTACAGAAGTTCAGGGCTGAAAGACTTTAAACTTTTAAAAGAGATTTTGGATTTTTAGATTGAATATTTTAAAGAGACCAAAACGTGTTTGAATTTGTACAGACTGTGAGATTTTTAAAGTTATTTATGTCTGTAATGTGAGTTCTTGGGATGAATAAGACAGGAATGGTGTGGGTTAATAGTGACGTGTTTGTGTGTCTAGTTGACAAGGGTTAGTTATGCTGACCAATTTTATGTCAACTCGACACAGAAACTAGAGTTATTTAAAAAGAGAGAATCATAAAAGCCTCCATAAGATCAAGCTGTGAGGAATTTTATTAATTAGCTATTGATTGGGAGGGTCTAACCCATTGTGGGTGGTTCCACACCTGGGCAGAGGTCCTGGATTCTATAAGAAATCAGGATGAACATGCCATAGGAAGCAACCCAGTAAGCATCGCCCTCCCATGGTGTCTGTAGTTTCTGCCTCCAGGTTTCTGTCCTGTTTGAGTTCCTGTCCCAACTTTCTTCAATCATGACCAGTGATATAGAAATGTAAGCTGAATCAACTCTTTCCTTCCAACTTGATTTTTTAAATAATGTTTCATTGTATCCATAGAAAATGTACCTAAGACACTTTCCAAAATATGAATGTGATTATGTTTTGGAAACAGTCTTTGTAGACATAATCAAGATAAGATGAGCGTGGGTCCTAATTCACTGACTGACATTCTAAGAAGTGAAAGACTGGGCAGAAACATATAGACAGAGGGAAGATGGTTACACAGAGATGGAGCAGAATTCGATATTATGTTGCTCAAAGAGATAGAACCAATCTTCTGACCCAGAGATGCTAGCCAATGAAGGCTTTCATCAAGGAAAGGAGCTGAAAGGGCCTTGAGAGAGACAAAAGCCTCTGACACCTTAATTTTGGACTTCTAGTCTTAAAAATCTGGGAGGAAGTGTACTGTGTACTTTATGCTACTCAATTTGTGTCGAAAAAATTTGACATCAGATATGCTACTTAGCATCTTATGAGGCATAAGCTACCACCAACAAAGAACTATGCAGCCCAATGTTGACCATGATGATAGTAATGTGCCTAGCCTTGGTGATCAGTTCTCCTTTGAAACTCAGATGTATTTTGAAGCAGTTTCTGTGCTTGCAAGCGCTTGCCTGAGTCTCACATACAGTTTAACGTTCAAGGCCTTTGTTTATTGATACATCAGTTAACTTATGAACATCCAGCAGGTTCTGGTTTGGAGTCCTTTAAAATTGAACAGCACAATGAGCTGGAAACTGGATATACGGTTTGGAATATGTGAAGTATAAATATTAGTAAATGATTCAGCTACAGTGTCCTGAGCTCCCTCATGTTGGTAATGTAAAGTGTAAAGTCTTGAGGTGCTATTTCTCAAGTTATGACTGTGTCCTGAAATTTGAGAAGCCTGAGAAAGTCAAGCCAGGACTTTGAAGTGATTGGGACGTGGAGGTGTATTAGAGTTCTCTAGAGACTCAGAACCGATTAAACGTGCACACATATGTGGCTCACACGGTCTACTGAAAGGATTTCTGGGCTAGAAGACTGCTTCTGTCTCTTTAAACAGCTTCCGTCTTTCCAGTTGCACTGGCTAGTTTTATATCAACTTGCCACAAGCCACAGTCATTAAAGAGGAGGGAAACTTGATTGAGAAAATGCCGTCCAAAAGATCAGACTGTTGCAAAGCCTGTAGAGTGTTTGTGTAAGTCGTGATTCATGGGGGAAGTTCCAGTCCATTGTAGATAGTGCCACCTCAGAACCACTGTCCCTGGATTCTATAAGAAAGCAGTCAGGGCAAGCCATAAGGAGCAAGCCAGTAAGTGGAACTCATCCACATCCCTGCATCAGCTCCCTCTTCCAGGTTGCTGCTGTATTTGAGTTGTGGCTAGCTTTGGTGCTCAATGGTTATATGGAAGTATAATCCAAATAAACCCTTTCCTCCCTAAGTTACTTTTGATCATAGTGTTTCATCATATCAGTAGAAACTCTAAGACACTACTAAAATTCAGTGCTGTCTTTTATGGAATGGGAATGTGTATTAGGATTCTCTAGAGGAACAGAAGTGAAAAAATGAATACAAAGACACATAGACAGGCATGCAGGTGTGTGCATGTACACACACACAGACACACACACACATGTCTTAATTAGAGTGGCTTACTGGGTATGGTCCACCTAGTCAAACAATGGCTGTCTATCAACAAAGCCCAAAAATACAATAGTTGCTCAGTCTATAAGACTGAATGTCTCAGATTGTCAATATATGTTAGAATTCCAAAGAAGAACACTCTAATGCCCTAAAAGAACAAACTTGTCAGCAAGATTGAGGGCAAACAGACAAAGTGCAAAAGCTGCCTTCTTCCATGACCTTTATATAGGCTGCCATGATAAGGTATTTCCCAAATTAAGGGGGGATTTTCCCTACTATACAGATCCAGGTTAAAGGTGGGTCTTTCCACTTCAAATGATGTAAAGGAGAAAGATTCCTCCCAGGTGTACCCAGACTCTTGAGGGCTTAGGTTTTAGTTAATTCCTAATGTAGTCCAGTTGGCATGCAAGAATAGTGATAACAGCTTCCTGGATAGAAACGTTATGAGGATCAAGTAGGCAAAGAGCCTGACAAAGGCACCAAGGTAGCAACTTGATAGTTTGGTCCTATCAAACCTGGCATGAACATCTTGTCATGTTTCATGTAGGTGGCACACTTGCTGAACCACAACATTTCACAATTAACATTAATAAGTTATACTGGCCAACTATTTGGAAATTGACAAGCAGCTGCATTATTTAAATCAAAATTCAGAGAAGGAATCTATGGCAATGGAGGAGAGTATGTGATAGGTAAAATCTTGGGAATCCCACATGGTACTAACCTTAGTCATTCTCAGAATCATGACTAGTAGAGATAGAAGACAATGTTAAACATTTGGGAAAAGATACTTAGATAATGTGTAGCCATTCTGAAGAGGATCCTCAGCACACTTGTTCAGTGTCTATCAAAAAGTTCTACTTTGGCAGGTTCTTTGTGAGAATGAGCATATTCTAGAGGGCTGGAAATACATGCTGAATCATGGAGGAATTCCCAGAACACTTTGAAGGCAAAGCAAATTAAACAGCAAGTGCATTTTACTGATGTCCAAGTGAATAATCTCTATAGATCAAAGAAGACCAGCTTTGTACTTCTCTTGAACAAGTTAAGTGTTTCTTCTAAAAATTACTCCTGACCTTCTATGGAGGAAATTTATGTTGAAGATAAGGGCTCCTCTATTATTGGTGTCATAGAAGAGTGACTCCTAGTGCACATAATGCTATAGACTTGTTTGTGGGAAGCTTGGGTTTTATCTGTCAGGTGACATAAGTCTATAAATCTGTTAAGCAGCCATGGGAGCACTCCTAGTACACTCCATGAAGAGTTGGTAAAAGGTGAGCTCATCTTATTGGTGCTTACCCCTAAGTAGTTTTTTCAAGTGTTTTTCTTTGGCAAAAATGGAGTGAAAGCAAATATTAGAAGTTAGCCAACTTCACCTTATCAAATTAATCGTGCTAATCTAGATATTAATGTCTCCTTCAAAATGTTTCACAGTTTTGGGATTTCTGTCAGTTCATATAAAAAATAATTACATAGAAATATTTGACATGAAATTCTACGTACAAATGAATTTGAGATCCTTTTAATATTTTTCTCCTTTCCTGTCTTTTTTCGAGCTGAAACTATTTATCTGAATAGTGACATCAGAAGTATTTCCATTTCTCTTCCCCAGACTCCTTCCATCTTTCTTTCCTTTTCTCCCTCTTTCTCTCCCTACATCCTTCTTTACCTGTTCACTTCCCCTTGCCTTTAACGTGTTATTCTAGTTTTAAGAAAACACATATAAGGAGTGCTTCATGACTTAGAGACTCCTGCAGATATTTCAGCTTTTTCCAGTGGAGATGATTCTCACCTCCTAGAGCACTGGTTCTCAATCTAATCTAATGCTTTGACCCTTCATACCCTTTGGTGTAAGCTCTTCACCCTTTGGTGACTGTTAACCATAATATTATTTCATAATTATAAATCTTCTACCATTATGAATTGGCATGTAAATATCTGAGATTTACGATGGTCTTAGGTGACCTCGATGAAAGGGTCATTTGAACTCCAAAATGTTGAGACCTACAGGTTGATGACCACTATCCTAGACAATATTCTAGGAGCTGGCCAGTCATTTGTTCTGAAAAGACCCAGTCTCCTCTCATAGGCTATTTCTTTCTTTTCTTTTTTTTCAGAGCTGGGGACTGAACCCAGGGCCTTGCGCTTGCTAGGCAAGCGCTCTACCACTGAGTTAAATCCCCAACCCATAGGCTATTTCTAAGTAGCTATGTTAAAATGAAGCAGGGCTAAGGTTTCTGGTTCTTAGAGCTATTCTGAGCTTAAATTTTATTACCAGGAAAATACAAGTTTCATATTTGCAAGGCTCTAAAGCCTCTAAAATATTGAGGAAGGCTTAATACCATGTGGAATGAACCCTAGCCAATTGAAATAGGAGGCAGGTATAAGATACTTCAAAATATTCCCCATCTCTTCTTTCTGGTGAGTATGTGGAGAGATTGTTGACATTTTCATTTTGTAAATAGACACGCCATTTACATAGTTGTGTCCATTTGTAGGAAGCTTTTAATCAATGTGAAAATGTAATATTGCCACAGCTCTGTATCTTTTTTTGCCTCATTTTGGTTTTACTTTCTTTTTTGTTCCATGTTTTGTGCCTTTCAAAGTATTAGCACATTAATACCACCACACTGCTCTATTTCCTAGAGTCCTAAGCTAAGACGACCACTTTTTTCTTCAGAACTTCCTTTTAAAAATATTTTCATTAACAACTTGAGAATTGTATATAATGTATTTTGATCATAGTCCCCTCAAATCCTCCTATATCTACTGTTATTTCTTTAACCCCCACAATTCCATACTACCTCCTTTTCAATTTAATAATCCTTAAGCTCCAGTGTGTCCTCTCAAATACTGCTAGGTGTCAGTCCATTTATTAGAGTGTACTCAACTTACCAGGAGCCAAGTCATTAAAGAAAACTGACCCCACTGCCCAATTAAGATATCAGTTCTCCATAACTCCTTGCTTATGGTAAAAAGTCTCATAGATCCCTCCCATTTCCATTTTGGAATGTTCTCAGACTTGCTTTTATGCAGGTCTTGTGCACTTGTGATCTTATAGCTGTGGTGAGTTCATGGATTCAGTGGCTCTCTCAGGCCCATATGACACCTCTGCTCTGCAACTAGCTCTGCTCTCACAGTCCTTTCTCCTCATTTTCCATGATGGACCCCGAGTCCCGGAGAGGAGGTATAATAGAGATGTCCCAAATGTTATGGGGTAATGACTACTTTCCCGTTGAATTGAAGACCCACTCCAAAGGAGGAAATACATGACCAGGGAGGCTTAATACCATGTGGGATATACCCTGAATAACTGAAATAAGAGGCGAGTGTAAGATATTTCAAAAATATTTCCCCTCCTTCCTTTGTTGTATGGTGGTGAGTTGGTTGACATTTGTACCTTGTAAGTAGACAACCCATGTATAGAGACCTGTTCATTTGTAGAAGACTTCTTAATCTCCCAAGGATAGGGAATTCACAGGTCTCAGGGGTGAACATATCATAGCAAATTATAGTGCTTTTTGTTATATAGAACATAATAGCAGACTATTAGTATGCTAAGTGAACATAATATCAAACTGCTCTATAAATTTGTATATCTACCCACCCATACGTTAGTTCAACTCTCACCATAGTTCAGACCCCATCAGAGAAGTTTATTTGTGCTATAGGTAATTGTTTATTCAGAAACTCACAACTGGTCAAAGTACAGAAAATAACTGCCTATAGAGTAATAATATCATCTCTCATATTAGAAAGTGGCCCTGCAGTCATAAGAGGATCATTCTTTGGTCCTCATTCTTTCATTACTGTAAAAATAGTTTGTTTTAATATGAGAATAGTAGAAGTGGAAAATGTAGGCTGGTTGTAAAGTACTTCTTCACTTACATGGCTCTGGGGTCAATCGCCAGCCATTGAGCAAACAAATAGACATAGAAGGGATAAACTAAAGACTCATCTTTTGGGCAGTATGCCATTCTTTGATAAAGTGCAGGCTGAGAGAAATTCAGTGAAAAATGGCTGACCAAAGCTCAGATGTGATTTCCAATTGTCTGGGATTTTTGTTTGTTTGTTTTGTTGTTGTTGTTTTTTCCAACACTATGTTATCTACTTAGGCTTTTCTATTATGCTTTAGAGAAGAGCTGGATAGGAGAATTTCGTTGATTTGGCAATAGCCTAACTGATACTATCCAAGCTCTGCCAGAAGAAGAGTAAGTCAGAGTTTTATAAGACTAAAATTAAATTGGCCAGTGTTAGGACAGCCTTACAGCTTCAATCTGTTTTTATGTCCATAAACAAGGACCATCAGTACAAAGCAATGTTCTGAACTGTGAGTACATTATTTATTGGCAGCCACTGAGGTCAGTACTAGGTCAAGCTTCATTTGCTAATGAAAGGGAGAGACAGGACTATGGAGAACATTAATGAAACCCATCCAGATACCAAAGTAGAAAAACCTCCTTTGCCGGGAGAATGAAACAAATGACATTCTTATTTCTTCACATTTAGGAAGGTTTACCAAAATAATTTGCAGAGTATGTAATTTCACGATAAAATCATTTGATGTATAAAATGAATGATGTGTGTGACAGAAAAATTCAGACATTGAAGACACTTATCTGGAATCTCTGAGAGCAATCATATGGATGAAAGTCATTGGAATCAAATTTTGAACAAGAGGGTGAAATATATAAACAGCCACAGAGAAAAAGATTTGATAAGAGGAAATACCCAAAGACCACATTAAATTTAGTCTTTTAGGGCAGTGTGGAATTAAAATTAGAAGCAAGGGTCCAGATGGCTCAACCAACATTTGAGAGATTAGAGCCCTGTGTGAGCAGGAACATGAAGTTGTGTTGGGTTATGAGAAATGATACAACCCTGGTGGTTGCTATGATAACCTTGACAAAATCCGTTCAACATGGCTTTCTTTTTCACTATACCCCAAGACAGAATATACAGATATGGTACGAAACAACATTTTACTTACAGGAAGTGTAGTACAGAACAATATTTTAATTCCAAGGAGTGTAGCACACTCAAGAGACACATGGTTTGTGCTTAATTTCTCCATAGGTTACACAGCAAGATGAAGGCATTAAACAGCGTGATTACTATTGTTACCATCTGCCTGTGCAGAGGGTATGCCCAGACCTGGCATATGAAAAAAGAGATTCTGTTATTTTCTTCCAGACATTGCTTTGTGAGGAACACCCTTGTGAAAGTTAGAATAAAATTGCTCCCAGTTGTGGCTCAGATAGATGTGGGTAAGAAGAGATGTAGTTATACACATGAAGGAAAATATAAGGAGAGCTTGGTGGTGGGCTAACGCAGTGATATGATTTGCAGTATGGTGATCCTAGACATTAGATGGCTCATGGGTGGATGCTAGATAATAGATAGGATGTGTAGAAACGTTTTTAACTACTTGAATAAGAGCAGGCAAACATGAGCCACTAATGTTGGGTAGATTTTAGAATAGGTGCTTGCCTTTGTTGTTATCAGAAATGATTTAGGGATTAAATGAGGCTGAGATAGACGAGATTCATAGGAAGCTTAAATCAGGGCCAATGGAGTCACAGCCATGCAGACAATGATAACAAAGAGTGATATCATCATGTGGTATATATGCCTGTGTATAGTCAGTGAAATATTTCAGTTAAAGTTTAGTGTCCCAAGATCTCAGGTGAAAAATTGCATTGTAGAGGTCAGATCCTCAAAGATGGCCTTGTTCTAATCCCTTGGTTTGGGGAATAAGTTATTCTATACAAGCAGAGGAAATAACGGACCTTAAAGTAGTGAGGTTTACACTAGATTATCAGAGTGGTCCCAATGTAATGACATAAGTCCTTCAAAAGAGCTGTCAGAGTCTAAACCACATGTGGTAGAAAAGGATGCAGAAGTAAAGTGGCCAACAGAAGGAGTGAAAGCATGGAAGGAAGTTGACCTGCAGTTGCTGCCTTGAGGATGGAGGAAGGACCCTGGGAGAAGCTCTAAGCAAGGAAATCATTATTCCTGAACTAGTGAGGGACTCAATTCTCTACACAATCTGAGTAAGATTGAAAGGAGACTCCTCATTAGAGTCTACAAAGGAAATCCTTAAATAGCTGATGTTGAAAAAGTGATTTTGTACCTAATGGCATTGTTTGCCTTCTAAGCTACAGATTATGAAATAAATGGATGTTTGTTTCAGCTTTCAAGCTTGTGCTAATCTAATTGACTATAACAGCAATAGAAAATGAATAGACTGTTAATATGTTTATGTAAATGCATATATCTAGATAATTAAAACTAGGTACATGGACAAACATTTTAAGCTCCTTATATTTTCCTTCATAAGTATAACTACATCGCTTCTTACCCACATCTATCTGAGCCACAACTGGGAGCAATTTTATTCTAACTTTCACAAGGGTGTTCATCACAAAGCAATACATTATTATATAGAGAAAATAGAAACATCATCATAATCTAAATGGATGTAACCTGTACTACTCTGACACTCATCACCAAATGCTGGTCCAGCAACACGATGCATTTTGTCTGCAATTTACCATCTTCAGTGGTAAATTGGAGGTTTATGGCACATGTAATGTTTCCATAGTATTTGCTCTTGAAAGTTGCTTGCTTGACACATGAAAATTGTTAGAAATTCAAACTCAACTTTAGTGTTTTTCCACACATTTTGCCAAAGCTTAGAAACCTTAAAAAATATTATATATACATATATATTTTAGAATTATGTAAATCATTTGTTTACATGAAAATAATAATTATCATTTCAAGACATATTTTAGTGTGTTTAGAATACAAATTGAAATTGCTCTGCTGAAGTTCTGAGCCTAGCAGTTGATGGACATGAGGATTGGTTTCTCATCAACTTTGAACCTGTACTTTCCCACAGAGACATCTCTTGTAGGTCTTGTTTATTGATGCTCCACCATTTTGAAAGCTCACTCCTGAGTTAACCCAGAATAATGAATTCTAGCTGTTTTCACGCCCCAAACATTCTAGAGATGTTAATGAAGTGCTCTTAGGAGCAGCCACTGTTGGCCTGTTTCTTTTTCAGCACTAGCTTGGAGTGAACAGCACCCTCGGCAGCCAAGCTGTATGTAGGCACTTCACATGCAGTCAACAGAACAGTATTCTGTATTTTAAATCAAAGCATAGATACTGAAAATGCTAATTTATGGTAAACAAGAACTAGATTGATGGAAAGCACAGCAGCAGAGGGATAGACTGTTGTTGAAGCTGGGAAGGGGCATGGAATGGAAATGAGAAACCCAGAAGCTGATAGTAATAAAATCACCAAAGTAGGACTTTTAGAAGTTCAGCCTGAAAGGGGATTGGTAGAATAACATGGATTATTCTACATGGATTCACGCCTAGGTGGACTGGGTGTATTTTTCTCTGTTAGAGATCGGGGAGGAATAAGCCAGTGAATAAAAAGCTTTCCTGGGTGGTTAATTTATATTGAAACTTTGAGTTTATATTTTGAGAAACAGCATGGTGTACTATCTATATTCTTCTTTTGAAAAGGCCAGCTTGTTTATCTCCAGATGAATGTCTTAAAGTGCATCAGAAAGGTTCATGTCAGATACTGTGTCCCATGAATCTGATGATCCACAGGGATTTCATCCTGAGAATTAGACCGGAGAATGCAAGACGCAGGCTGATAATTCTCATGAGCAAGATGTTACGTCACAGCAGGAGTTAAGGCCAACTTTTCACAAGGCAGAGGAAGAGTTCCTTTTGGTAAGGCTCCTGGCATTTGTATCTGTTGAGCTTTCTGTGGACAAGACTATGCTTTGGGTAGATTCTCACTTGGAACTTGATTCAGCTGAGTCCTACAATGGTCCCATGCTTGTCCAACACCACATAGTCATGAACTTCTCTACTAATTGCTCTTTATACTCTTCCTTTCAGTCTTGAAGATTTTTTTGACTATTGTTTACATGTTTATGTGTGTGCATATGGATGTGGAAGGTAGAGGTCAACATTTGTATTCTAGCCTGAACTCTGTTGGTTCTTATAATGAATAACCATGACCAAAGGCAATCTGAAGAGAATGGGTTTATTAGTCGTACTCTTCCTGGTGATTACTTAGCTAAGTCAGAAAAGAAATCAAGAATAAATGTTGCCTAATAGTTTGCTCAAAGGCTCCTATTCAGTTACATTTTTCTTCCCCCTCCTCCTCCTCCTTTAATCACAACTAAAATTTTATTTTATTGTTAATTTTATTTTTTATTCACTTTATACCCAATTACAGCCCCCTTCCTCCTCTATTTCTAGTCCCACCCTTATAAGTCTCTTCTCCCATTGTCCCATTCCTTCACCTCAGTGAATGGGAGCCCCCTTTAGTACCACCCGCCTTAGGGCATCTAGTCCTAGCAGGTCTAGGCACCTCAACTGTCACTGAGGCCCATTCAGGCAGTCCAAGTAGCTGGAAAGGGGATCCAAGGGCTGGAAACAGAGACTTCATTCCACTTGTTAAGGAAACTGCAGGAACACCAAGCTGTACCTTTGCTATGAATGTGGTGGGGGGTCTAGGTCCAGCTGCTGCATGCTTCTCCGTTAGTGTCCCAGTTTCTGTGATTCCCCCATGTTGCCAGGGGGATCTTCTTGTGGTATCCTTGACCTCTTTGCCTTGCTCAATTCTATCAGCTACCCTTCTTTTGTAACCCAGGTTTATCTGCCTAGTGATGGTATTGCCCAGCTCTCTACAATTTGGAAATCAAGAAAATGACACCCACCACAGACATAGGCACAGGCCAATCTATTGGAGGGAATTCCTCAAGTGTAGTTCCCTCCTAGAAAGTGTGTCAAGTTAACAACCAAGAATAGCCACCATTGCTTTCCACTTTAGGTTTTGGGACAGGGTCTTGCACTGATTTGGTTAGATTGATCGGACAGCAAGCCGTGGGGTTCAACTGCCTCTCCAGCACTAGAGCTGTAAGTATGTGCCACAGTGCCCAGGTTTTAAAATAGGTTTATGAGGTTTTAACCCAGGCTCTTAAAGTTGCTCAGCAAGGACTTTAATCTACTGAGCCATTTTCCAAGCCTCTTTGAAGCCTGCTCTCTCAATGTATTTCTTTCCTTTTGATATTATAATATAATCACATTTTTCACTTCCCTTTCTTTTCTCCAAGCCTTCCTATAAACCCTCTTGCTATTTTTCAAATTCAAGGTCTTTTTTGATTAATTGTTGCCTACAAAAATGGGTGTGGATATATATATATATATATATATATATATATATATATATATATATATATATATATATATATACAATCAGCCCAGTCTGAAAAATGCTACTTGTATACATGGTTTTAAGAACTATTCTTTGATATTGCCTAACCAAATGAGAGGCTCTTCCTTGAGGAAGACTGTCAGCATTCTTTAGTTGTTCTTAGCTGTTGTTGTTGTTGCTGCTGCTGCTGTTGTTGTTGTTGTTGAGGTGGGTGGAGAGGAAGTGGAAAAGAGCATATAAAGTATTTTAAATGCCTAGGAGAGATAGTATTTAAGGATATGGGGGATATTTTGGTTAGAATTAAGGAACAAGTTGGGATATCATTTATCTTCAGGTGTATGCTGATTTAAAAGAAGAATTTGCCTTAATCCCTTTGGTCCAGAGGGTCGATGTGGGACTAAGGTATAGTGGTTATAGAAAACATACTTTCGATTTGAACAGTCCAAACTGGAATTAGCTAATTTATGTGATAATGAATTCTATGTCTTCTGAGATAATTAAGCCAAGGCTGAACGAACATTTGCCATGGATGCTGTACGGAGCATAATAGAATTGGCAGGAGAGTGGAATGGGCTTGCACTCATAGCCCACATCTTGCAATTCATTATTCCCCACAAACTGAAAAACTACTCTATCCAAACTTTTTTACATTGAGTCCCCAAGTTATTGTTTCCTCCTCCTTCTCTCTCTCTCTCTCTCTCTCTCTCTCTCTCTCTCTCTCTCTTCAAGTACTGCCTGCCCCACACCCCAAATGTTAAAGTAGACCTTTGCTTAAATGCTTAAAATGCAACTCACCCCATGGTGCTCAGCTAGCTTTCTGCTTCCTTTCCTGCACTCACCAGCTTATCTGCTTATCTTTTCTCCAACACACGCATGCTTCTTTACAGTAAAACTGACATTCTGTTTTCTGCACCATCCTATGTATTACTGTTTGGAATCTATCCATTGGGTCATAATTATTTACTCCCCGTATTTCTCTTTTCCCATTTTACTCCTTAAATTCTTGTTACACATCCACTACTAGCTTCTTTAAAATACATTTAAGTCAAAATTGTATACAATATATTTAAGACTTAAACCATGATATTTTAATATATGGCTACACCGTAAAACATGATTACTGTGTTCAATCTAGTTAACATGTCTACCAGCTTAAATAGCAGTTTCCGTTGTGAGAATATTTAAAATATCCTCTCTTTTGTAAGCTTCAAGTACATAGTACGGAGTTATTGGCTAGTCTCCATTCTGTGCCAGAGATCCTCGGAACTCAATCCCTTCACTTCAACCATCTTTTGTATCCTCTGACGAAATTCCTCACTTACTATGCTGACAACTACCATCATCTTGATTATGTGATTAAAATTTTAAATATGGAAGATTCCACATGTAATTAAAGTCAGGAAGCGTTGTTCTTTCGTGTTTAACTTCACTGGGAATATCTTTCCTTTTATCTATAACATTATGCATGACAGAATTTTTTTGCAGTTTAAGGTTGAATAGTATTCTGTACATCTATATGTATCTCATTTACCTTTATCCATTTTCATCAATGGATACTTCGATTGTTTAAATATCTTTGCTTTTATGAATTATCTTCCATAACAGGGATGTATAGATAAGATACAAATTTCATGTCATATTCTCAGAAGTGGGGTCAATAGTTTTATTTTTGATGTATTGAAGAACAACTCTACTGTTTTCCCACAATGGTCATACCAGTTTACATTCCTACTACTTGGGTACAGTTATTTCCTTTTTATTTTTATCCTTGCCAATATTTATTGTTCTTGTCTTTTTTGAATAGCTATTTTAAACAGTTATAAAATTATACTTCACGGTGGTTTAATGTTAGCTTCCCTGATAATTATCAAAACTAACTTCTTTTCATAGCCCGGTTGCCATTTTTTATGCATTCTCTTATTCTTTGTAGGTATACTATTTTGGATACTAGCCACTTATTTATGGGTTATAAATATTTTCTCCAGTTCTATAGTTTAAGCTTCATTTTTTTTCTTTTTCTTACGTGGAAACTTTTAGTTTGAAGTAATCTATTTGTCTTTTAGATTTAGAGTTCTTTAAATGCACATTGTTGTCATGAGGCCATTGTCAAGAAGATATTTTCCTTTCATGATTTTAAATCTTTAGTGACTATGTATGTTTCCCCCTTACACTGTAAGGAAGGATCTAATTTAATTTTGCATGTAGATAACTCCTAGCATTCTGAGTTTAAGGGGTTTTTCCCACTCTGTGCTTATGGACACATTTGTCACGTTAATCTAAGGAGCTTGCATGGGTTTATTGGCAACATCTCTATTCTCCTTCATTGTTCTATAAGATTCTGCTTTTCGAAATGCAGGTGCAATGTCACACCGGATGCAGGTTTTCTTTGAGCTGTCGTATTTTTATAACAGATTGTGAATTCTTAGTGTGATGCCTCTAGCATTGTGCTTTATAAGATTACCTCATCTGTTTGGGGCATTTTGTGGTTCCATGTGATTTTGGAAGCCTTTTTTCTCTGTTTATGTAAAAACAAAACATTTTGGAAATTTTGATGGCAAATAATACTTTTTAAAAAAAATTAGAATAGGGTTTATTCAAGGCATGGGGAGGGGAGTTAAGAGGGTAGTACGCAGGAGAGAGAGAGAGAGAGAGAGGAGGAGGAGAGGGAGAGAGAGAGAGAGAGAGAGAGAGGGAGAGAGAGGAGGGGAGAGAGAGAGAGGTAGAGGCCAGCCATGAGCAGGATGGAGAGAAGAGGGGGAGAGGAAATGGGGAAAAGGGACAAAGGGGGAAGAATGGGGAGAAAGCAAGAAGGCAAGAGCAGCAGAGCAGCAACACACATAATACTTTTATCTCTTTTAGGAATTTGATCTCTTTCTGATATCATAAGTTAACTTTGAATGAATATCTACTTCTAATTTTCAGAAGAATTAAATAAAGGTGGTTTCAAATATTTTTATATATATTGGCAGGATTAAGTCTTATGTCTCTCTTCTCCTGGGCTTTACTTTGGGGAGAGTTTTAGCTCATTTCTTTAATTTTCTTGTTTTATATCTGTCTGTTCTATATTTCTATTCACTCTTCCTTCTCTTCCTGCTTCTCTTTGTGACTCTTTACTCTGTTTTTGACACAAGCTCTTATTTAGCCAATGCTAGCTTTCTCACCTTCACCGTCTGTGTCCTAGGATTACAGGTCTGCAGCACCATGGCCAGCCTTCTGTTTCCTCTTGATTTTATTTACCTGGGTTGTATGTTGTTAATAGTTTATCCCTTTCTTCTAGATTATCCAACGTGTTGGCAATTGCCTTTAATAGTCGAAGAGACTTTCGAGATATTTATTACAGTATACTCTAATTTGTCATTTCATTTATTTAAGTTTTTGATTTTCCTAATACAACAGTTAATGGTTTGTCAATTTGGTTTATGTTTAAGAATAATCCAGCTTTTATGTTTATTGATTTCTCAGCTCTCTGTTTTATTTCTGGTCTGATCTTCATTATAACTTTATCTGATAATGTTGGGCTTGGTCTTCTTTTGTGTAGTTCCTTGAGTTATAAAGTTAAATTGTTTATTTTGGATATTTCTTCTTTTATAAAGGACATGTTTATTGTCAGAAACTTTCATTTTGATACTGGTTCCCTATTCCATTAAGTTCTACTATGTCATCTTTTCATCTTAATTTGCCTCTGTGCATTTTAAATTTTTGATTCTTCGTCCCTCTCTGGTCTACTGGTTGTTCAGGAGTTGTTATGTTTCAATATACAGTCGGCCCCTGGCTCACGTGAGATTGCACAGTTTGAGTCTACTTAGACATAGAATTTTTTTCTTATTTCTAAAAACTTGAAAAACCTCAGATGAACCACATAGCTCAGAAATATTGCAAATGAGAGCAAAATATCATGATGTCATTAAGGTTTACAATAAATATAGGTAATGGTCCACTTTACAATTTACAACAGTAAAATATATACAAATATATAAGGAACAGCTAAAATTCTGTATCCACAAAGCTACAGTCAAAAAGTTGTACATGAATGTAAATACTCACAACTGCATAAAATAAGGGTCAGTGTATGCTAGTTACTGTAAGAATTTTATATTCCCCTATGTGGCTATTGAGGTGCTCTTAAGGGCTATCAATATCTGCTTAAGATGCCAGGTGGGTCTCATCATTTCCATATGGACAGTTTGTCTCTGCAGTAGACTATGTATTCTAGTGAAAAGTAGTTTCAATTCTTGCATATTTTCACCATACATAATTCATATAATGCACAGAATAACATGATAATTGACCATGTTACTGCTAAAGATACCTATCAACAATGTGCTATCCATTTGGTTCAGCTTGGGTAGAGTATATATATTTTATTCAGCTGTGAATCTTTACATTCATGTAGATCTGTTTTTGACTGTGAATAGGTTTGCAAATGAGGAATTTTAGTTTCCTTATATATTTGCATACATTTTACTGGGGAAAATTATAAAGTGGACCATCACCTACATGTATATACACATACACACACACATATATATCCATACACATATATGCACATATGTATATAGATATGCACACATATATATGCATACATGTAAACATAAATACATTCATACATACAAACAGGTGTGTGTGTGTGTGTATGTGTGTGTGCATGTGCATACATGCCTGTGTATAGGACATATCCCAGAACATTTAGCCATTATGATGTTCTGTTACTCACTGCCTTTATGTACACATATTGCTTTAACCTAGAACATTAATACTTCCCTTCCTGCTTCTTGAAACATTTTGCTTTAGATTTTCTATCAGAAAATAACTCCTTTACTTAACCTTGTTCTCCATTTGAAATTTCACACTACTTATATTGTACTTTTATTGAGAACTTTCTTTAATTATATGATAGTAGGCTAATTAGATGACTAAGTAGGTAAAATTCCATGCCTACATGCTTGATAATACCCAGAATCTACATGCAATGAGGAGAGAACTGACTCCTACCAGTTTTCATGTATATTGAGTAGTGTGGTGGGTTGAATAGGAATGACACCATAGACTCATGTGATTGAATGCTTAACCCATAGTAACTGGCACGTTGGGAGGTGTAGCCTTGCTGGAGTGAGTGTAACCTTGTGGGAGAAAGTGTGTCATTGTGGGGACTGGGTTTGAGGTCTCCTATTCTCAAGCTAATTTGAGTATGGTACAGTCTCCTTTTGCCTGTGATTAAGATGTGGAACCCTCAGCTCCTCCAGTACCATGTCTGCCTGCAAGCTACCATGCTTTCTTCCATGATGATAATGGAGTAGACCTCGGAAACTGTAAACCAGCCCCAAGTTAAATGTTTTTTTTTTTCTAGAAGAGCTGCTGTGGTCTTATTGTCTCTTCAAAGTAATAAATCCCCAACTAAGGCAAGTACGATGACACACCCATAGACATACATGTGTACACACACACACACACACACACACACACACACACACACACAAAATAAATAAATGCAAAGTATTTTATAATAGGATTCCTAGTTCGCCACATGGCAGTTGTTTGTTTAGTTGGTTTGGTTTTTCAACACATGGTTTCTCTGTGTAGCCCTGGCTATCCCAGAACTCATTCTTCAGACCAAGCTGACATCTATCTGACTCAGATATCTGCCAGCCCCCACCTCCAGAATGCTGGGATTAAAGGCATGCACTACCACCACCTGGCTCACATGGCATTTATTGTCTCTTTAAAGACAAGGACTATTTGCCACCCTTTTAAAAATATTGTGTGTTACTTAAAGGAGTGACTAGACAATAACACTAATGTTCATTTATGTTGAATAATTTCTTAGCACACTAACTAGATATTAGATCTGTCTTAAGCTAGTACAGTGCGCCTTTTATGCTTTTGTGTTTGTTTCCGCAATGCCAGTGTTTAGACAACCTAAAGGAGCCTTGTTTATTTATGTCACTGACATACGTGTTATTGAATTAATTAAATTTTCGAATCTGACCTGGTAAATGAGGGTAGAAACATGTATACTCTATAAGAGACAGTTGATAACTGAAACAAGAGCTCTGTTGCTTTTCAGAGAGTTGGAAAAATTTAGATTTTGATTCATTATCGTTCATAGTACAATTTTGATTTCTTATATTAGGCAGCTTCAACTTAGCTATTTAAGACAATTTATGACCATCTGAATGTTTTGATAAAAATGTTGTTTTTGTGTGATTTGAAATTGTTTTTCTGGTCCTAAAACATGAGGGGGGAAAGCCGACAATGGAGAAGTGATGGGCACTTTGCTATTCCCAGCTGCTCTCTGAATTTGGTGACTAAGATGGAGTGATGTGGTTGTCCTAGCAACTGCCAGCAACACTGGTTTGATACTGTCTGGGTAGCCTCACTGCAGAGTGGAGCTGATAGGATTTTCACCACTTCTTTGGAGCCTACGGTTATACCTCTTCTCTACACCCATTTTTGTCTTTGAAACTTCATATTTCTGGTCTTTTCTTTATCTACTTTTCTTACTCTACCCTTTGATTTTTCTTGCAATCATATCCACTATTTGCCATTTCTCTTTTCTAAGAGCCTGTAAGTTTGTTTGGTGTGTGATGAGTAAAAAAAAATGTTTTTAATGTTTTGCGACAGAACATTTCTGAAGTAAAGGAGTGATAAATATCAAATCAAGTGGAGGCTAGAAATTTAATTTCCCCTATCAGGGCCAATCTGTGCTTCATTTTGTCCTGACAAAAATTGATATTTTATCCTTGTCATAATGGAGGACTCTGATTGCAGTGCCCTTTCATAATTCCTCAGAAAGGAAAATACCGTTTTCTTTTCCTCCCGAGAATTTGAATCAAAGCAGAGTAGATTCTGTGCACATTGTGTAGAAAGACACCTGATATTTCTGCAGCGCTTTGTGACTCCAGGCCTAGCAGAATTTCCATAAAGTCGCTGAGGTTCTTGATTTAATATGCTGCATTCAGGATTTATCTCTAGCTGTCTTCCAGAAATTTATGTAGCAAAGGCAGTGACACAGCTCCCCCTCCCCAAACTTTCCTCATTCAGCCACATTTCTTAAATTAAAGAGGAATTGAATCTGAGATGATGTCTGCAAACTGGCCTTTTAAGCAAACTGACTAAAATTTGATTAAGGCTAGAGAGAGAGAAAAGGCATTACAGATTCAACAAATAAGGGGTGTATTGTCAGTCAGACAAAGAATTAATTCATTTATGAAGTATAAGAATCTCATGACGTCAATCATGTTTTTTAACCCTTGCTTACAGCTCAGGAAACTGAGACACAAAGAGGCTCATTAACCTTATTTATTAGCCATGGCTGACTTTAGAATATGAACATAGGGCAGCCGATTAGGATCCGATTTACCAGGACACCTGCACAGTGAATGTGTGTCTACTTACCATCATTCATCTGCAGCAGAGCAGAGAATATATAGGCTCCTGTAAATCTGGATTTCAGAGAAAGGGAATCTTTGGTTGTACGTCTATTGAAGGATTGAGTAACTTCATCAAAGGCCAGTCCCTTGGTCATTCTTTATTCTTAGTGGGTTTCATTTTGGTATGGCATTTCTAGATAATTAACTTTTCTCATCCTTACTGATCTAAGTTTGAGTTTACTGCTGAGGAATTAATTGCTTTGTGAAGAGTAAACATGTTTGCCAGTAGGCTGAGGCAGGTCTTGGAACTGTCTCATGGTAAAGTGAAGTAGAGATTGGGTTTGTCCACTGTCTTTGGTTGAGAGAGATGATGGAATATACAAGATTCTTATGCATGCATCATGCTCACTTAACCTATGTGGATGGAAAGTTGGGAGGCAATATTCACCAAAGAAAGTAAATTTTTTTTAAGTTTTTATTTTTATATTGGGTATTTCCTTTATTTACACTTCATATGTTATCCCCTTTCTTGTCCCCCCCCAGAAACTCCCCATCTCATCACCCCACCCCTGCCTCCACAAGGGTGTTCCTTCACCCACCCACCCACTCTCTCACACCTCCCTGCCCTGGCATTCCCCTACACTGGGGCATCAAACCTTCAGACACCAAGCACCTCTCCTCCCATTGAGGCTTGACAAGACCCATCCTCTGCTACATATGCAGCTGGAGCCATAGGTACCTCCATGTGTACTTTTTGGTTGGTGGGTTAGTCCCTAGGAGCTCTGGGGTGTCTGGTTGGTTGATATTGTTGTTCTTCCTATGGGGTTGCAAGCCCCCTCAGCTACCTCATTTCATTCTCTAACTCCACCACTGGGGACCCTGTTCTCAGTACAATGGTTGGCTGCGAGCAACCCCCTCTGTTTTTGTCAGGCTCTGGCAAGAGCTTCTCAGGAGACAGCTATATCTGGCTTCTGTCAGAATACAGCACTTGGCATCCCCAGTAATGACTGGGTTTGGTGACTGCATGTGGGGTAGATCCACATGTGTGGCAGTCTCTCTACGGCCTTGCCTTCAGTCTCTGCTCTACACTTTGTCTAGGTATTTCCTCCTGTGAGTATTCTGTTCCCCCTTCTAAGAAGGACTGAAACATCCACACTTTTGTCTTTCTTCTTCTTGAGTTTCATGTGGTCTATAAAGTGTATCTTGGGTATTCTGAGTTTTGGGCTAATATCCACTTATCAGTGAAAACCTATCATGTGTGTCCTTTTGTGATTGGGTTACCTCACTCTGGATGATATTTTCTAGTTTCATCCATTTGCCTATGAATTTCATGAAGTCATTGTTTTTAATAGCTGAGTAGTACTCCATTGTGTAAATATGTCACATTTTCTGAACCCATTCCTCTGTTGAAGGACATCTGGGTTGTTTCCAGCTTCTGGCTATTATAAATAAGACTGCTATGAACATGATGGAGCATGTGTCCTTGTTATATGTTGGAACATCTTTTAGGTATATGCCCAGGAGTGGTATAGCTGGATCCTCAGGTAGGAATATGTCTAATTTTCTGAGGAACCTCCAGACTGATTTCCAGGGAGGTTGAATCAGTTTGTAATCCCACCAACAATGGAGGAGTGTTCTTCTTTCTCCACATCCTTGCCAGCATCTCTGTCACCTGAGTTTTTGATCTTAGCCATTCTGACATGTACGAGGTGGAATCTCAGGATTGTTTTGATTTGCATTTCCCTGATGACTAAGGATGATGAACATTTCTTTAGGGGCTTCAAGGCCATTCGTTATTCCTCAGTTGAGAAGTCTTCGTTTAGCTCTGTATCCCATTTTAAATTGGGTTATTTGATTCTCTGAAGACCAATTTTTCTTATGAATATCAATGTAAAATATTCAATAAATTTTTTGCAAACTGAATGCCAGAACATATTAAAACAATCATCTATGATGATCAAGGAAGCTTCATTCCAGGGATGCAGGGATGGTTCAATATATGGAAATCCATCAACGTCATCCACTATATAAACAAACTCAAAGAAAAAAAAAACACATGATAATCTCATTAGATGCTGAGAAAGCATTTGACAAAATTCAGCACCCCTTCATGATAAAAGTCTTGTAAAGATCTGGAATTCAAGCCCCATACCTAAACATAGTAAAAGCAATATACACCAAACCAGTAGCCAACATCAACAAAATGGAGAAAAACTTGAAACAATCTTACTAAAATCAGAGAAAGTAAAATTTATAATAGCAGAAGAAAGAAGCTGGGTGGGGAGAATTAGATGAATCCAGGGAATGTTGTCAATAGATGCAGCTTCCCTTTCTTTCTCCTTTACTTACAAGGAGTATATAAGGGAAAAGGCATATTATATTATTTATTAATGTTTTAAACACAAGACTCCAAGAGTTATAAATAAAATTTTATATAGTAGACTAATAAAAATTAAGACCTAATATGAGGTTTGTGCAGAACACAGTAGGATCGGGAGTACTAAGCAGGGTTTAACCTAGTACCTGCTCTGAAGACTAAAGCTAGAATGCTATAATCACTGGGCTGGAGGTATTGAAATTGTCCTGCAGGAGTTGGAAGCATAGAACCAGACTCACTGCTTGGTGTCAGAGGCTAAAAGTGGGTTCTCTCTACTTCTCACAAAGGAAACAATGCTGACTTTGTGCTTGAAGATATTTGGTCTCCAAGAAATCTGTGAGCTCTCATTGCTTTTAGTCAGAAAGATAAAGACACATCTAGCATCATTACAATGACATCATCATTGTAAAACCACCATAGGTGGGGAATTCTTGAATACTTTTTGACTAGACCATCTTGTGGTGAAGGAAAACAAACATGGATCATATACTCAGAGGAAGAAAAAAGCACAAAGAGAGCAACCAAGAAAAGTCCAGTTTCAATGAGTCTGTAAATAAAATTACCAGAGTATATGAAAAGGTGAATATGAAAATTTCATAAGAAGACTGTGCAGGTTTCAGAAACATGAGATTTCATATGAAGGTTTTAAAGTTGTTACACTGAGTTTCTTCAAAGTGGTAAAGGAAGAAAATTTTCCAATTATAAACATGTGAAGCAAGGAGCAAGATTAGGTGGCTGTGAGAAATAATACAAAATCTTAGAAATGAAAAATATATAGTATATTTCTTTAAAGAATAATAGTAATAGTTAATAATAGGAGAACAGAATCTCTGGCCTGGTTGAAGATGTTACATTGCCACAGGGACAGGTCAACCACTAGCTGAGGGACTCACCATGAACCATGCTAAAGAGATAGCTGGGATAATTAGTTTTTTTGATGAAATCTATCTATCTATCTGTCTGTCTGTCTGTCTGTCTGTCTCTATCTCTATCTCTCTATCTATATATCTATTGAGAGATTGTACTGTTACTTGTATATGAGTATGAAGATATTTTCAGGGTGACCATTTGGTATTAGATCAATTTGTGTGTTCTTCCTTGGGGGAAGACTATTTCTTCTGCTTTTGGCATCCTCTGGTTGTCTATATTTCTTTGTATTGAGCTGAGGCTTCATAAGCTTTCACTGTTCCATGTTTACATATCTTTTGTGTCCTTGTTTAGGTCATATTTATGCAGCCATATTGGTAATACTTCATGGGTGTAGTTGTTACTGATATTTGGTAGGAGATAATCTCACAGCAAACTCCCTGTTCTTCTGGCTGTTAGACCATTTCTGACCCCTCTTCATCAATGATCCCTTAGTGTGTAGAGTCTCAGGTGTAGAAGTGTTTTAGAAGTGTATTGTTGTGACTGGGCTTCACAACTCTATATTTTGAGTGGTTGTGGCTTTCTTAATGGTTTCCATCTTCTGCAAAGGGAGGTTTCCTTGATGAGGGCTGAAAACTATACTTACCTGTTGGTATAGGGAAAATGTTTAGAATGTAGTTCAGTATTACGCTGGTTTGGTAATGCGATGGTTGTAGATCCTCCTCCAAGATCCATGACATTCTAGCCCTAGGTAGTTTGTTGTGTTTCCAATATCAGGCATAGTTTTTCTTTTGTTGAATGGATCTTAAAATCTGACATATTAGCATACACCTTTAATACCAGCCCTTTGGAGGCAGAGCCAGGTGGATTTCTATGAGCTTGATGGCAGCCTAGTCTACATAATAAGTTCTAGACCAGCCAAGGCTACATAGTAAGACCCTGTATCAACAGCAGCAGCAGCAGCAGCAGCAGCAGCAGCAGCAGCAGCAGCAGCAGCAGCAGCAGCAGCAATGACAATCAATAACAAAATATGAAGTCTTTTCTAGGGCACAATCATGGGGTTTATAAGTTGGCCTGCTTTTCTGCCTTATTTCAAAAAGTATAATTTCTCATTTCTTATTCTCATCTCCTTTATGAGCCCATCATACTTCTCCTAACACTTTGTTTAGGCTTCTCCTTCTCAACATTTTAAGTTTCATTTCGTTTTCTCTAAAGTTCTCTCCCTGCCATGTAGTTGCTTGTCTATCATATGACTGATCGCTGTGCTGGCTTAAATGACATGGTTTTTGTTCTCTCCTCCATTGTTTCCAGGTTGCCTTCTCTGTGGTTATTTTAAATTCTAATAAAATTTTTCTCAAACTTAAAAAAATAAACACAATGATTTTGACCCTAAATTCCAATGAAAGGAGAATTAATGGATTTAAAAGAAACCCACACGGGGAGGGAGAGCTAAACCTTCAGTGAGGCAGACACGCCTGCGAAACCAGAAGAGACTGCTCTCTGCACACATTACTGATTCCAGAGGAAAACACCGGAGGCCATCTGGAACCCTGGTGCCGGAGGCTCCCGGAAGAGGCTGCGAGATCTTCCCGGTCGCTGCCACATGCTGGAGAGCCCGTGGGCAGAACCCATGAAGCCGAATCCCCTCGAGCCTCAGGGGCCACAGGTAAGACTAACTTATCTGCTGCAAGTGACTTGCCGGTGGAATCGGGACAACAGAGGCAGAATCCCTCTAGGACCAGGCAGCACGTCCTGTGTTTACCGGAAGTCCACCCTGGATCCCGGCCCGCAGCTCTCTGCCCCAGAACCCGTGGGGGAGAGATACCCACTGCCTGGTCGGGTGGGCACTCCTGAGGCTGCAGGAGCGGAAGAGACCACCAACACTGCCCACCCCTGCCCACATCCCTGACCCAAGAGGAAACTGTACAAGGCCTCTGGGTTCCTGTGGGGGAGGGCCCAGGAGCAGCAGGAGCCCTGCCTGAGACACCGCCGGAACCTGAAGGAAACAGACCGGGTAAACAGTTCTCTGCACCCAAATCCCGTGGGAGGGAGAGCTAAACCTTCAGAGAGGCAGACACGCCTGCGAAACCAGAAGAGACTGCTCTCTGCACACATTGCTGATTCCAGAGGAAAACACCGGAGGCCATCTGGAACCCTGGTGCACGGAGGCTCCCGGAAGAGGCTGCGCAGATCTTCCTGGTCGCTGCCACCGCGGAGAGCCCGTGGGCAGAACCCCGCGAGCGAACTTGAGCCTCGGGGCCACAGGTAAGACCAACTTTTCTGCTGCAAGTGACCTGCCTGGTGAACTCAAGGCACAGGTCCACAGGAACAGCTGAAGACCTGTAGAAAGGAAAAACTACACGCCCGAAAGCAGAACACTCTGTCCCCATAACTGACTGAAAGAGAGGAAAACAGGTCTACAGCACTCCTGACACACAGGCCTATAGGACAGTTTAGCCACTGTCAGAAATAGCAGAACAAAGTAACACTAGAGATAATATGATGGCGAGAGGCAAGCGCAGGAACCCAAGCAACAGAAACCAAGACTACATGGCACCATCGGAGCCCAATTCTCCCATCAAAACAAACATGGAATATCCAAACACACCAGAAAAGCAAGATCTAGATTCAAAATCATATTTGATCATGATGCTGGAGAACTTCAAGAAAGACATGATGAACTCCCTTAGAGAACAAGTAGAAGCCTACAGAGAGGAATCGCAAAATTGCATGAAAGAATTCCAGGAAAACATAAATAAACAAGTAGAAGCCCATACAGAGGAGACACAAAAATCCCTGAAAGAATTAAAGGAAAACACAATCAAACAGTGGAAGGAATTAAAAATGGAAATAGAAGCAATCAAGAAAGAACACATGGAAACAACCCTGGATATAGAAAACCAAAAGAAGAGACAAGGAGCTGTAGATACAAGCTTTACCAACAGAATACAAGAGATGGAAGAGAGAATCTCAGGAGCAGAAGATTCCATAGAAATCATTGACTCAACTGTCAAAGATAATGTAAAGCGGAAAAAGCTACTGGTCCAAAACATACAGGAAATCCAGGACTCAATGAGAAGATCAAACCTAAGGATAATAGGTATAGAAGAGAGTGAAGACTCCCAGCTCAAAGGACCAGTACATATCTTCAACAAAATCATAGAAGAAAACTTCCCTAACCTAAAAAAAGAGATACCCATAGGCATACAAGAAGCCTACAGAACTCCAAATAGATTGGACCAGAAAAGAAACACCTCCCGTCACATAATAGTCAAAACACCAAACGCACAAAATAAGGAAAGAATATTAAAAGCAGTAAGGGAAAAAGGTCAAGTAACATATAAAGGCAGACCTATCAGAATCACACCAGACTTTTCGCCAGAAACTATGAAGGCCAGAAGATCCTGGACTGATGTCATACAGACCCTAAGAGAACACAAATGCCAGCCCAGGCTACTGTATCCTGCAAAACTCTCAATTAACATAGATGGAGAAACCAAGATATTCCATGACAAAACCAAATTTACACAATATCTTTCTACAAATCCAGCACTACAAAGGATAATAAATGGTAAAGCCCAACATAAGGAGGCAAGCTATACCCAAGAAGAGGTAAGAAACTAATCGTTTTTGGCAACAAAACAAAAGAGAAGAAAAGCACACAAACATAACACATCCACTTATGAATATAACAGGAAGCAATAATCACTATTCCTTAATATCTCTCAACATCAATGGCCTCAACTCCCCAATAAAAAGACATAGATTAACAAACTGGATACGCAACGAGGACCCTGCATTCTGCTGCCTACAGGAAACACACCTCAGAGACAAAGACAGACACTACCTCAGAGTGAAAGGTTGGAAAACAACTTTCCAGGCAAATGGTCGGAAGAAGCAGGCTGGAGTAGCCATTCTAATATCAAATAAAGTCAATTTTCAACTAAAAGTCATCAAAAAAGATAAGGAAGGACACTTTATATTTATCAAAGGAAAAATCCACCAAGATGAACTCTCAATCCTAAATATCTATGCCCCAAATACAAGGGCACCTACATACGTAAAAGAAACCTTACTAAAGCTCAAAACACACATTGCACCTCACACAATAATAGTAGGAGACTTCAACACCCCACTCTCATCAATGGACAGATCATGGAAACAGAAATTAAACAGAGACGAGACAGACTAAGAGAAGTCATGAGCCAAATGGACTTAACGGATATTTATAGAACGTTTCTACCCTAATGCAAAAGGATATACCTTCTTCTCAGCTCCTCATGGTACTTTCTCCAAAATTGACCATATAATTGGTCAAAAAACGGGCCTCAACAGGTACAGAAAGATAGAAATAATCCCATGCGTGCTATCGGACCACCACGGCCTAAAGCTGGTCTTCAATAACAATAAGGGAAGAATGCCCACATATACGTGGAAATTGAACAATGCTCTACTCAATGATAACCTGGTCAAGGAAGAAATAAAGAAAGAAATTAAAAACTTTTTAGAATTTAATGAAAATGAAGGTACAACATACCCAAACTTATGGGACACGATGAAAGCTGTGCTAAGAGGAAA